>NC_142930.1:42660003-42690003 GCF_046866305.1 Octopus bimaculoides | reverse complement strand
TAAGTTTAGGTGGCAACAGTCTTAGTATGCCAGACAAAATGGTAAGTGACACTAAGTTTTTTGTCCGTCTTTATGTTGTGAGTTCACATTACTCTGAGATAGACTTTACCCTTCATTTTTGGTGATCTTTAAAATAAGTTCAACTTGAGTACCGTGATCGAAGTAATCTATTAATACCATCCACTAAAATTAAAAGATATAAAATATAAAATTATATATATATATATATATATATATATATATATATATATATATATATATACATATATATATATATATATATATATATATATATATATGTATATATAGATTCAGATGAATATGGTACTTAAGTTCAGGCACCAGAGATAAGTATGGTATTATCCATACAGTTTCAAAATAAGGTGGTTAAAATCAAAATAAGCAACAAGGATATCCGAAGTTAATGCAGTACGGTCGTTTCGTGCGACTCCATTTAATTAACCAATGTGAACATTAAATCAAATATAAAATGCGGACCAATCCTCAGCTGCACAAACGTATAGAAATTTAATGAAATTACATTTCTACAGGAGGACATATTTTTACAACTACATTTAAAGTCTCCAAGTAGAAAGGAAGAATACAAAAAAACATTTCGACTTAGCCAGACCTTACAGGCTAGTTAATACTTCTAAGCAGATTTTTAACTGTCACTGATTTTATTTGTTTTTTTTTTTGGTTTCTGATTTATGGACCATCTTATCAGATTCCACGATGCTATGGCAAATATCAAGCTTGACCCAAACAATCTATGGGAACATTTCAAAACAAAAGTATTTCAGGCTGCAAGTTCATCGATGGGATTTAATTTTCATAAATCCAGTGACTTGTTCTCAGAAATTCATGACCTACTTTTATAATAAAAAAAATATCACTTTGCCAATACACTTCTTTCTAAGTCCTCGAACCCCAACTCAAACGAAGCTTACAGAAAGCTGAAAAGGAAAGTGCAGACTGCTCTTAAGAAAAAATAAACAGGAATGGTGGCATGATAGAGCAAATGGGGCACAAGACGTAGCTGATACAAATGATCCCAATGGCTTGTACTCTTACATTAAGGAGTCATGTTGCCCAAAATCTTCCTCAATACCTCCAGTGCGAAAAGCAAATGGACGTTTTCTTCTGACGGGAGACCACTTCTATTCATAAGCGTTGGGTAGAACATTTTTCTGCACTTTTGAATAGACCATCATCCGTTGAAATGAGAACGATAGAAAAAATTGAACGCCTTCCAGTTATAACGAGATGGCATTTGAACCAATACTAAATGACATTTATTTAGCTGTGAATAAGCTGAATAACAACAATTCTCCAGTGTCTGATGGAATCTGTGCAGAAGTCTTGAAATATGGGGGTGACAAAATGTTTGAACTCTTAAATATATTCATTTGCCACTGTTGGAGAACTGAGAAAGTGCCTCAAGACTGGTTTGATGCCATTTTAGTCTCCTTGTTTAATCGGTGCCAACAAATCTGTGTGGTAATTTTCGTGAGATTTCGCTTTTGTCTGGGGTTAGAAAGGTATTTGCCCGCATTTTGTTAGAATGTTAAAATATTTTCATAATTCGAAATATAATGTCTGAGTCTCAGTGTAGTTTTCGTTCCTCCAGGGGCACAACTGATTGTATCTTTACTGTCAGACAATTACAAGAAAAGCGCATTGAACAGAATCATGATCTATACCATTGCTTTGTTGGTTTGAGCAAACATTCGATACTATTAATCGAAATGCTCTGCGGCTAATTCTAAGGAAAATAGATTGCCCAGAAAAATTTGTAAACATGGTCAGGGTTTTGCATCGAGATATGAAAGCTAGAGTTAACTTTGGTGGTAGGCTCTCTGAATCTTTTGCTGTGGAAAATGGAGTAACGCAATGAGACCTTGCACCCACCCTCTCTGCAATATACTTTGCTGTTGTGTTGTCACATGCTTTTAAAAACTCTGAGGAGGGTATTTATATAAAACATCGAACAACAGTGAATGTTTTTAATCTGACCAGACTGAAATTCAAAACGAAGTTTTTTTTTACTTCACTCATTAGGGAAATGTTGCATGCTGACGATTGCGATCTTGTCAGTCATTCTGAAACAGGTCTGCAGTCTCTTGTATCTGCATTAAACTCAGCTTTTGATGATTTTGGCTTGACCATCAAAACTTGAGAGAAACAGTTGTAATGCATCAAACGGCGTGTTTGTAAAGTCCTTAAAATGTTTGATAAGGGAAAGTTACTTGAAGTTGTCGATTCGTTCGTCTGCCTAGGAAGCTCTTTTCAAAATGATGGAATCCTTGATACAGAAATACACGTGCGCATTCAAAGGGCAACAGAAGCATTTGATGGCTTGGAGTTACACGTTTGTTGCCAGCATCATCTAAATAAAAATACAAAGCTGGCTCTTTAAAATCCTTTGTCTTATAATCCCTGTTGTATTCCTGTGAAACTTGGACTTGTTATGAAAGGTATTTTAAACTGTTAGAAGAATTCCAACAAAAATGCCTTCATCGCATTTTAAAAATTAAATGTTTCTTTTACTCCAAACACAGATGTCCTTGCATCACCTCAATTAAAGCTGTGATTATGAGGAACCAATTTGACATGGCGTGGTCATATTGTTTGAATGGCAGACGAACGCATGCCGAAACAGCTGTTTGATGGAGAGCTTGCAAGGGGAAACTCTATCAGCGTAAACCTGAAAACAAATTTAAGGACGGCATAAGGACTACCATGAAGCCACTTGGAATGGTTCCAGATGATATAGAAACTCTTGCTTCGGATCCAGATGGATAGTGAACAAAGGTGTGGATTGGAATAAAAGCATTTGAAGAGGCCACGATAACGCAAGTAAGTCTCAAAAGAGATATAAGGAAGACTGTAACGATGGAGAAGGTGCTTGCCTCAGATCTCATCTACGAACGCATGGCAAACGAACCTCCACCAACTATTCTGCGTATGTCTGTGCACGCCTTTGAATGCAATGTATGCCAGAAGATTTGCAAATCCAACGGAGGCCTCAAAATACATATTCATACCCAGAAAGTGCAGTACATATCTGCAGGTCTTGGTGGTCCAAATCAGAGGTGCAATCTACGTGGGTGACTTTTGAGAACATTTTCTGGTTTCAAAAGCCACATCACAATCAATGATGGTGCTAAGGTGTAGGTACAGATAGTAAAAGACTTGACCACTACATTTATATT
Source organism: Octopus bimaculoides (assembly GCF_046866305.1). Lineage (NCBI taxonomy): Eukaryota > Metazoa > Mollusca > Cephalopoda > Octopoda > Octopodidae > Octopus > Octopus bimaculoides. The sequence continues at coordinate 42,686,788 of NC_142930.1, read as the reverse complement.
TTTTGCTCCTTGTTTTTTCCCTTATTTCTTTCTGTTGAAGAGCGTAGCTCGAAACGTTAAAGACTTTCTCTATTCCTGAGCGTTAAACTAATACATCCTTTTGTTGTTTACACCACCTGTCCTCTTCTGTTGTTTTTTTTCGTAAATTCTCATATATATATATATATATATATATATATATATATACATGTACGCACACACGCACTCACGCGCGCACACATACCTGTCTCAAACATATGTTATCAACCACATATACTTAGAGAACACACTCCGTGTATTTGCCAGCAGGCTGCGTTCTGCACGGTCGATAATATTCTTTGAAAGCGCTGGCTATCAAAACACCTGAATGACTTGGACAGCCGAAACAACTCACTTCTAATTCTATCTTGGAGTGATGGGCATCGATTTTCTACCATTTTATCAAAGTCAAGTACCCAAACAATTTCGGAGATCAATCACTTTGCCTATCCTTGACTTATAGGATTACAGCGTTCAGACTATGTGCGGGAATGCTCAGACAATGAATATATAAGAAGAAATTCAAATATGAAATTGAAGCAGAGCTGGTATCAGAAACATTATCAATCACATATACTTAACGCAGCGTGCTTTACGTTTTTGCAGGTTGGCTACCGGACATACCCGCAAATATTTTGAGTACTCGTGTGTCAAGCATTCGAAGTAGGTGGCCTGCCTACCTGATTTGCGCTTACTTCAGCAGCGTGTAAATGCTTGTTAGGTCAGTATCAGGGAGGACGTCATAGAATGGGGACTTGTCATACGAAGTTATTTTTAATAACAACTCTCTCAGTTCATGTGGTTTAGCCGTTTGGCTTTATATATATATATATATATATGTGTGTGTGTGTGTGTGTGTGTGTACACGCACACACACATACCCCGTGCGCACACATACATACATACACACACACATATATAGATACATACATACGTATATGTATATATGTATGTGTATATGTGTGTATATTAAATCTTGACAGGAATAGCCCTTCAGGCCAAATTTTTATTTGAATGCATTATGAATATGGGGTAGTCTTATATATCTCCATATAATGAAAACAACAGCCATTATATATGTATTAAAAAAATATATGAATGCTTCAGGAGTAGAATGACCTATTTTGCCCCCGGAATCGCCTTGCGTTGGTAGGTGTACCTTTGGAAATATAGATGGAATTCTTCGCATTCTTGCAAGTAAATCCCATAGCGAAAGCATTAAAAATCTATTATATTTTGTGCGCACGTGGTGTTAGAGAGTGAAATGATAAATATGTATTTTATTTGGGTTCATATAATTTTGCTTTCTTCCGGTTAATTAAGCATCAGCAGGTATTTCGATGATTGTAGCGCTTTGGCAGTGGCAAAGTACCAGATTTAAAGAAATATTTCATTTGAGTTTTCATTCGATTCTGTTTATATTATATTGTTAATTTATAAAGCCCCGAGCAATATTCAATATGCAATATTATTAGATTAAATTGTTACCTGAATTAGCGTAGACCCCAAAATAATCAGAAATATATCTGAGAATGTATAATCTAATATAAACTGTTAAAATCTAAATGCATTCACAAGAGCAGCATAAAATGGAAAAATTAGGCAGCATCGGCTACAGAATATGAAACACGTTATGTGGAAACGTTCGATCGCAATAACTGTAGTATTGTTACGCTGCACATCCTGTAGTAAAATTTTGCGCGTGTATAAACAGTACTAGTGCAGCGTTCGTTATGTAATATTTCAAATAATATTTTCTTTCTAACATTTTTTAGGAACATAGAGGCAAAACTCGTATGTAGCGCTTTTTAATCAACAATTTTAAGAAGCTTAGATTCTACTACTCTTATCAATTTTTAAGTACCAGATAATGCCATGCATGAATATTATTAACACATATGAGAATATATCTGCAACACTATTCTCAGTATAATGCTCGAGTATTTTGTTGTGTGGAGTTACACAAAATAGTATTTGAGGACGTAAAAACGTTTCCACATACTGGTTTACTTGTCAAATAACATAAATATTAAGAACGATTTCTTCCTCCTGGTGATTTTTTTGACAGTAGATAAGACTTGCAAATAAGTAAATAATTTCTCTTTCAAAAATGTGCGTAAGATAACTTGAAGTAATATTGATGTGTAAGACAAAGCAGATGCAATTTTACAAGATGTGTTAACATAATTTCCCAATGCATAATTCTTATCTCACTTTATAAATATACATAGACACGTATAGAAACATACGCGTGCGCACATATAAACACACGCGCACACACGTATAAATATAAGACGAAATGTGCTAAAAGAAATACCGGTGTAAGAACGGAGATATATTTTATAAGAAACCCAGATTATTCGTAATAAAATCACGTGCTTTAGTGGAACACTAATAGAAACCTAAATTTCATTTACTATGTGAATGTACCGCATAGGTTAGATTATGCTACAAGTACCTTGTCATCTATATATATATATATATATATATATATATATATATATATATATATATATACATATATATAAGTCAGTAAATAGTGGGGTTGTGTTAACCGGACGTGGAGAAATAATAGGAAAATAAAAAAAGCCAGAATGCTAAACTGGAAGCATATTTTAATAAAAATTTCTTCTAACCGGTTTTCATTGCGAAAAGCAAATTATCAAGAAGAAGGAGAATGAAAATGTTTTTTTACAAAGAAGTACAAAATGAAGAAAATAATATATAAAACAATAATATATAAAAAAATAAATATACCCATACGTTATATTGTCTTTGAGCTTTTGAAGTTCAATAGTAGTTCATGTATAAACTGGTAGGAAAAATAAGGATGCATGAGAGTTGAGAGTTTTGTCAGGTTTAAAAAAAGGGTTTAAAGTTTGTGTTAAGCAGGAAATATGGTGTCAAAACAGGAAGTGTGTGTAAGGGGAGACAAGTGTTTTTAGTTGGAGTTATGAACTCTTTTTCAACAGGAAGTTTGTGTCTATTCATAGAGAAATAAGGTCACTGAGGGTTCGCAAGTACTGGTGCAGCTTTAGTACCCATCGCGATCCTACATTTTTGGCGAAAGTATGTGTCTGCAAACAGGAAGTAATTGTTGGTCAGAATGAACTTAAGTGATTCTATGATGAAGGTTGTGTTGATGCGGTTAGGAAATGTTTCTGGGAGTTTGTGCAACCAGAATTTAATTGCCTCAATAGCATACTCATGAGGGATATTTGTATAAAGGTAGACCACGTCAAAAGAAACCAAGAGTGACTCCTCGTTTGTTGTTTTCGGGAGGTGATTGAGCATATCAAGATCATCTCTAATGAAACTTGTGATGTGGCTTAGGAAAGGTTTCAAAAGAATGTCCAAGTTTGCAGACACATACTTTCGCCAAAAATGTGGTATCGCGATGTGTACTAAAGCTGCACCAGTCCTTGCGAACCTCATAATGGTTTTTTTAAAATTAACACTATATGAAATCTCACGCCAGAAATTTGGACACCTTTTCCACATCTATTTAATGGATAACTGGAAAAGATACTTGGATGATTGTTTCATCATATGGAAGGAACCCTATGAAAAACTTCTAGAATTCAAATCCATACTTAAAAACATACATCCCAGCATTCAATGCACTAAAGAATTCAGCAAACATCATCTCCCTTTTCTTGATCTCTTAATTATAAAAACACCTAATAACCAAATCACAACCTACATATACCACAAACCTACATCTACTCACAACAATACCTCCTTTTTAGCTCATGCCACCCAAAACACACCAAGATAAATATCCCCTTTAATTTAGCTAAAATAATTTGCACCATTGTCTCTGACCTAACCACTCGAGAAATACGCTTACAAGATCTCAAAAAAACACTGTTACAACGCCAATATCCCTCCACACTCATAGATCTTGGAATAAAACGTGCCAATGAACTTGACAAAAACACACTAAAAACCAACCAACATAATAACACACCCAACCCCAAAATACTTCCATACATCTCCACCCACAACCCCCAAAACATCGAAGCATACACCACAATCAAACAAAACCTCCCCTTATTCACCACAGACCCGAAAATGAACAACATCATTAATACACACAAAGTCCTTAAATGCAAAAGGCAACACAAATCTTTGAAAACATTATTAACCAATGCCAAACTACATAAACCACTTCCACCCCAATCAGTTAAAAAATGTGCACGCCCTAATTGTGGTACCTGCCCCTACCTACTTGAAGGCTCTGAATTTACCTTCAAACGAGTAACAAAGTTTAAAATTAAAACCAATTTCTCTTGTTCCTCTGGTAACCTCATTTTTGTCCTCACTTGCGCAGGTTGCCAAAACTTCTATATCGGACAGACGAGCCCTCCATTGTGTAGAAGAGTAGCTGTCCATAAGGAACAAATAAACCTCCCTCAATACCGCCAAATTCCACTCAGTGGCCACATAGACTCTTGCGCCAGAAACAAAAACCCTAAATTCATTATATTCCCTTTCTATCAATGTAAAGACAGAATCTCCACACAAGAAAGAATCAACAAGGAGAATCTTTTCATAGAGAAATTCCAACCATTTCTTAACACACACACCCCTCAGTGACCTTATTTCTCTATAAATAGACACAAACTTCCTGTTGAAAAAGAGTTCATAACTCCAACTAAAAACACTTGTCTCCCCTTACACACACTTCCTGTTTTGACACCACATTTCCTGCTTAACACAAACTTTAAACCCTTTTTTTAAACCTAACAAAACTCTCAACTCTCATGCATCCTTATTTTTCCTACCAGTTTATACATGAACTACTATTGAACTTCAAAAGCTCAAAGACAATATAACGTATGGGTATATTTATTTTTTTATATATTATTGTTTTATATATTATTTTCTACATTTTGTACTTCTTTGTAAAAAAACATTTTCATTCTCCTTCTTCTTGATAATTTGCTTTTCGCAATGAAAACCGGTTAGAAGAAATCTTTATTAAAATATGCCTCCAGTTTAGCATTCTGGCTTTTTTATTTTCCTATATATATATATATATATATATATATATATATATAAATGAGAATGTATATCTGTGTGTGTCTGTGTGACTGTGTGTGTGTGTGTGTCTGTGTGAATCCCTAAAACTCCAGAACTACACAACCAATGTCATTCAAATTTTACACATGCCTTACTTAGGTTGTGTTTTAGTCAAAAAAAAAAAAATTAACTTCCTGCGTAGTTCGAGCCCGAAGCAACATAATATCCCTCCACTATTTAAGTATTACGTGTCAAAAGTGAAACAAAAACACTCATGTCAAATACTTTCACTCATCTTTGCCTCCACTAATTCACTTTCAAAGTGTTGAGTAAATTTATTTCGTTGCAAACCTCCTTTCAGTCTTTTTATTATCACTGAGTCACACATAGTCCCCAGTTGGTAACATTGGCTTCAAGGCCTTCCCCCTTCCCAGATGTGTGACTGGTTGTTCTAAGACATTTATTGATGGTAATTTTTTTCTGCCCAGTTACCTATCGGTATAGTGGTCATTTGCAAACTCCAGAGGCGACACTTTCATTTCCCTTTACTCCAAACGTCACACGTTCTTATTTCAATTGGGTCATGCCGTTCCAATTGCTAGAGATCCTTAATGCATCTTACAGCTGTGCCTGTCACCTGTATGGTGAGGAATCCTACATTGGTGAGTAGTAACGACTGATTATCGCGATCATTCGTCTTTTGGTTTCCTGTAGCATTACTCCCTTTTACAAACCCAAACATACATATATTTCCTATTTCAAAGAAATTCATACAATACATATTACACCCAGGTTAAAAAACATTCCCAACAATTCAACTTCTCTGGTTTACATTAACACACCCACACCCATTAGGGGCCTAAACACCCACATTTTTCAGCTCCAAGAGCTCCATTCTTCAGGAGTAAATTCCTTTTTACAGGGTCTATAAATCTAGAATTTTCGAATATGGACATTAATATCAGATATATAAAGATGAGAATATGTGTCTGTGGGTATCCATAAAACTCGAGAACTACACAACCAATTTCATCCCAAATTAACACATGCCTTACTTAGGGTCCATGTAGTGTCTTAGGTCAAAACAATTTTTAACTTCTTGCATAGTTCGATCCCACAGCAATATCATATCTCCTCCACTATTTCAGTATTACGGGTCAAAAGTGAAACAATGACATCCCTCTACTATAATGTCAGATACTTTCACTTTCACACTGAAACTATTCCACTATTTCAGTATTACATTTCAAAAGTGAAACAATAACATGTCGCTACTGTAATTTCAAATACTTTCACTTTAATACTTTCAATTTAATACTGAAACTAATAAAGTGAAACTATACTCTCACATATATACAGGCATACTATAAGACCCAAGTTAAAAGCATTCCCAACAATTCAACTTCTCTGGTTGACATTAACACACCCACCCCCAATAGGGGCCTTCATTCCCACATTTTAGAGCTCCATGAGCTCCATTTTTCAGTAGGAATATCCTTTTTATAGGTTCCAGAAGACTGAAATTTTGGAATATGCGCATAAAGATCAATAGTATGGGATACATGTCTCATGATTAGAATTTTTTAGGGTGTGTAAAGAGGGAAAGAACTCTCATGTGCAATTTTGATGAAATTCGAATCATATGTATTCCAGTTCCTTACAGAAAATATAAGAGAAAAGTCTTATCCTTCAATTGCATGTAACACGGGTAACGCCGGGTATCTCTGCTAGTTATTAGCTAACCCTAGTTTTCATGTTTTGCATCGTAAAAAGTTTCCTTCTCAACTACATGGTTCCTGGATCAGTTTAACTGCGTGGCATCTTCCTTAAGTATCTTCTGCTATAGACCAAAACCAAGAGAGTGGATTTGGTGAAAGGAAATTGAAAGACATCCGGCGTATATATGTAAGTATATATATAGTCAATTCAAACATGAACAAGCAAGAAAAACACGAAAAAATAACGCGATGACGTGGAATAAGTACAGTGTTATTGGACGCTCATATATATACACACACATACAGAACTCCATCGGTTACGACGACGAGGGGCCCAGCTGATACGATCAACGGGACAGCCTACTCATGATATTAACGTGAAAGTTCTTGAGCACTCTACGGACACGTCTACCCTTAAGGCAGTTCTCAAGTAGATTCAACGTGACTCAGAGTGTGACAAGGCTGGCCGTTTGAAATATAGGTACTACTCATTTTTGGAAGTTGAGTGGACTAGAGCAGCGTGAAAATAAAGTATCCTGCTCAAGAACACAACGCGTCACCAGAAATTGAACTCACGGCTGTACGATCGTGAGTCGAATATTCCAACCGCTAATTCATATATGCTCAACTACAAAAGAAATGTTCCTTTGTACAAGTTAATTTTTTTTTCACACACGATATTAAGATTATATGGATTTTATCACAGTTCTAGGCAATTTGTCATCAGGAAGATGTCAGTGACCCAAAACACCATTCTTTTTTGAAAACACGAGGATTGCATGTAAGGTTCGAACTCGCTCTCTTCGTGAACATGGTAATGCTCGAGTACATATATATATATATATATACTTAATCATATCGAAGGGAAATGGAAATTAATAAAAATTTTCACTTCCAGTGGCCTAGCGTATAAAAATTTAATCACTCATGCGATTCCTTACGCTAGAAAGAACATCTAGGTTCAAGAACCACAAAATTAGGTATAAATTCCCGAAAAGAAGGAAATGAAAAATTAAAAACTTTTACCATCTATTTTCCTGAACCAATTTGGTTTCTGACTTTAGTTTAGCAAATAAGATAATTTGCTAGGTGAAGTCGTTATCAACAAGTACACCTTAGATTAAAATATATAAGCACGAAGCAATCAATTCTATGCCTCCCGTTAATACATCCTAAGTTTTCAAATCTACTGCGCAGGTGCAGCTCCTCGCCGGCAATGAAAAAATGCCAACTTATAAAATTCGAACATTATCCAAAAACTTAAAATACTTAATGATATCGGATGGAAATGAAAATTAATAAAAAAAATTCACTTCCATTGGCCTAGCGTATAAAAATTTAGTCCAAAGAATATGAATTACTCATAAGATACAGTGTATAATTCAACATAAGAAGAATCCACTCGTGATTCCTTAGGCTAGAAAGAAAAGCTACGTTCTAGAACCACGAAATTAGAGATAAAATCCCGAAAGGAAAGGACTGAAAAAAAACAAAACAACAACATTTACCATCTATTTTCCTGGACCAATTGTTTTTCGACATTAGTTTAGCAAATAAGATAATTTGCTACGTGAAGTCGTTATCATTAGGTACGCCTTAGATTAAAATATATATAAATAGGAGGCAATCAATTATATACCTCCCGGTGAGGAGCTGTGCCTGCGCAGTAGATTTGAAAAATCAGGATGCATAAACGGGAGGCATATAATTGATTGCCTCGTGTTTATATATTTTAATCTAAGGTATACCTTTTGAGAATGACTTCAGCTACGAAATTATCTTATTTGCTAAACTAAACTTAGAAACCAATTGCTCCGGGAAAATAGATGGTAAAAATTTTTATTTTTTCACTTCGTTCCTTTCGGGATTTATCACTAATTTTGTGGTTTTAGAACGTAGCTGTTCTTTCTAGCGTAAGGAATCTCATGATTGGATTCCTCTTATGTGTTTAAATATGCATTGTATCTTATATATACATTAGAAATGGAAAAACAAAACAATAAATTGAACAGTTATAAATTCAATTCAATTTAAATATTTTATACCAACAAATGACACATCTCATAAATTGTCATAGTAGATATATTTCTGTTTGTAAGAGTTATAATTAGATTCTAACTCCATTCTGCTTTAGTGGACAAATCATTCTAATAATCGTCGTGTCTGACTCTGTTTCTCTTCCCTCTCCATTTTCACTTCGCCTCTCTTACCTCCGTCTTTCTGTCTCCGTTCTTGTATTTAGCATAGATCCTTTCTATTCTAAAATCAATAAAATGACTTATCATATCTACCATTTCTTTGCATATTACACGATGTATCCTGATTCCTATTCTTGTGAAAAATTTGTCAGTTGGCTTGGAATGCATAGGCAGAAATTGAAAATGTCTTTATCAACTCATATTTGGATCTGGACTGACCAGATGCAATTTAAAACGCGGAATGGATCGACGGTTAACAAGCTCATCCAAATTCAGGAACAGTGTTTCGTGCTAATTATATAGAAAATATATTAAATTTTGCAATACATTCTAGCGATCCTAACTTTGGAAATTCAAAACGCTCTTCTGTCGTCACCTAAGAATATGTGGCACTTCAAATCTAATTATGGGAGTCGTCACTATAGTACTGGTTTCCAGACTCACCCGCCTTCTAAAAAACCTAAACTCAAACAAAACATGGTTGTTCGAGATGTATTCAATAAATATCACATCTTAATCTTCTGAGAAACAGTCATATTCACAAACCTTCTTTGATAGATTGTGTGAATGCATAAACGTAGTACAATGTATTTCTCTAACTCAAAATGAGTTGCTTGAAATAGGTGTGGATTTAGTTCATATGAGAGATTCCACAGTGTGAATGTTCTTCAGCATTTATATATTCTATTATAGTTTTCACGGAATATACATGACAATTGTATAACAAATGTCATCTTTGTACCGTTTGGCTATGCCGATTTATATATAGTGAATATTAAATGTGTTGAAAATTTCTGCAAGAATGTCCTGATATTAAAAGTGAAGTGGGTTGTTTACCTCACACTATATTAACAGCCTCTGATGTAACACATACTGACGTTAATACGTGTTAGAATTTATCGATAATGTTGCACTCCACTTAGTGTCACACATCCACGTTTAAATCTCTCCATAACTTCCTTACTAACTACTGGAAGACCTTTCAATGAAATTCGACGTTTCACTTTACGAAGAAAAAATAAATATCTATACTCTTTTTAATTAGTATGCTCCGGACATAATAGGAAAGTAGCATTGTTATAAATCCATGTTACGCAGACATTCAAAAATAAGTGTCATTAAAAAAAAATTAGAATGTTGATACTTGTATGTATAGAATATAATGAAATCAGCAATGGTTTACACAACTCGAAAGCGGTTCAAAATTTCACACAAAAGTTGCTGGAATGAAGGAAAGACATTGGATTGCGACATGAAGTATTTCAAACATTAGCTAATATTCTCTGCTCATGATTCTGTTTTGTTGTAGAAATTGTTTAAAACTTTGGAGCATATTTAATGTGTCAATATTCATATGAACATCATTTACACGAAATTCTAATGCCGAAAGTTGAAATCAAGATATGGCCGATTTTATTTTCAAATGCATGAACAAAACTTCGTTTCCTTAAAATAGTGAAGACATCTCAAAAACATTTTCTGTAGCTGACATGTCATACCAACCTCATTGGCAACACTGCGATATTCATCCTTCTACTAAAATACATTTTGCTTCTCCAACGATTAAGTTCTGTGTTGTTTAATGTTGCAAACTGATGTTGTATTCACGAATCACATCTACTAGACCATGTTTTGAAAACTTACGCATATTGACGTGTGTTAATATGCTGTAAAACAATAAGGCGGCGAGCTGGCATAATAGTTAGCACAGCGGGAAAATGCTTCGTGGCATTTTGCCCGTCTTCATGTTTTGAATTCAAATTCCATCGTGGTCAACTTTGCCTTTCATCCTTTCGGAGTTGATAAAATAAGTACCAGTTGAGCACTGAGGTCAATTTGAGCGACTTTGCCCCGAAATTTCTGGCTTTGTGCCAAAATTGGAAAACAATATGCTAGGAAGAAAAGGAAACCAACAGAGTAATTTTCTTGTATGTATTCAGTTATCTATTTGTATAGTCTTCTGGGAAAAATTATTATAGAAAAGAATATAAAGATACCAACTAATATTTCTTTCTTATTTTTGGCACATCTCCAACAGTTTTAGAAGAAAAGTAGGAAGACGATTTCTTTGACCCCAGTGCTCATGTGGGTACATATATTCGTAGTTTCATCGATCCTGAAAGGATTAATGATAAGGTCTACTTTGACAGCCTCATGACTGACTTTAGAAAGAACCGATAGAAATGACGCAATGCATTTTGTGAAGTGACGATTCTATTTGCTGGCCGCTTTAAAATTCATTGTAACATACCAACAGTTAGTGTGTTATGAAAATAAGGTGAAATCGTAGACATATCCATGGTAGTTTTTGTGAGATAGAAAAATAGTTGTTCAAAGTAATAGAAAGAACACTTCGTATGTGGTATATAAATAGCATATGTTACGTGCGGTACTAATTTTTTTAAAAAAATCAGAAAAAAATTGCTTATCTGGTTCCAAAGTATATATTGCAAAAAGACATCGGTAGTAAGTAATTTGGGACGATAATGTTGATAATGTTCTACTGAGTCCTTGTAATTCGTTGCAAAATGTCACTGTTTTGTGCAAATATATGCGTGACAGAAATTTTTTGGAAACATGAATAATAAACATGGTCCACAAAACCAGCAAAACACACACGCAAAAAGAAAAGAAAACTGACTACAGTACTGCCTTGTATATTTCACTCGGAAATTTTTTAAGGTTTCCAACCAATATGTAAATGATGACTCTGAAAAATTTCTGTAGAATATATAATTGCTTTAACTTCTTTGACGTTTTCACTCATTGGACTACAGCGATGCTAGAGCACAGCATCGGAGATATTTAATCGAAAGAATTGACTCAGTTACTTACCTTTAAAGCATGGTACTTTCTGGATAAACTCTCTTGCCGAACCGCTACGTTATGGTGATGCAAACACACAAACGTCAGTTATAAAGCGGTGGTGGGGTCCAAACACATACCACTCCCGTATATATATATATATATATATATATATATATATATATATATATACAGGCATAGACACACCGGGTTTCTTATAGTGTCCGTCAACCAAGTCTACACACAATCCATTGGTTGACCTGAAGCTTTAGTTGAATATACTTGCCTAAGGTCCCATGCACCGGAACTGAACATGGCACCATGTGCCTGTGAAGCAACTGTATTACTACACAAGCACAGCTGCTTTTTTAAAACATTTTTGATGGACTCTTCTAATTTTCAGATCAGTCATCCTGGGGATTGAATTTATTTCTTCTGAAACATTAGAAAAAATTGGGAGTTACAGATAATTCAAAAATACCTATGCAAAAGCAATCAAGTAGCAAGAAAACACTTTTATCGGAAGTTTTGTTTAACATAGTGCAGCTGCTACAAAATTGCAGATCCGAATCTCAGTTGCAGGGGATGATGAATTAAATGGTATTTAATTCATTTAAATAAAAAGCAAAATTTTGTGGGTTTGAGAGGAAATTACTGTCTCAGCAAAACTAGAATTCTTCTGTAATGAACAACCATAATACATTAATACAAATTCAATTATATTTTAAAAGGAAATTGGAAAAAAATCTCTGGTATGGAATAGGAAGATATGCTTGAGGCTTTACGTTCGTTTCGAATGAGATCAAAATACACGAACAAAGACAAAATTTTTCAAAAGGATAACGGAAGCAAATACATAATATATTAAAATCGATATATAATTTCGTAATAAACAAAATAATATTACTTATATTACCAACGGATCTTTCATGATTTATCTTTGGAATATATGGCATGAGTATCTTAGTCTATATGGAGAAACTGGAAATATTTTAATGGAATCAAATCAGATTTGCCCCAATCACAAGTTCAAAAAGGAAATGGGTTTCTAATGGGTACCTTTTGTTAGAACGAAAAGATAAAAAACTACGATCATCTGTTTCTCACGCATCAATAGAATGCTCTTGTTGTCTGAAAAAATTGAGAAATACAACCTTTTGCCGAAAGTTGAAACAAATCAAAATACACGCAGAAAGGTGATAATTCGAATCTTTAAAATATTCATTACTGACACTGTCTATATTCATTTACATTTGGAATACTTCTACGCCTCACGCATCCTTTCCCTCACACACGCACAATCAGGCATTCTCAGCATCTGAGTATACAAATAACATAAAAGTTAGGACATCATTCAATCATACAGAATTCAAACTATATTGCATCTTATATTTCCTTCCCCCGATCTATCCAATGAATGTCATATTTTCGAAACTATCTGAGTACCGTATAGGAATAAGTATTTCTATCTATCTGTCTAACTGTCTGTTTCAACACATTGTAACCCATGGACCAACAAGTTTTTCCAAACCGCGAAGTTTATCTCCGGAGAAATTAAAGATTGCTAAGGCCGAATTTCGCCACATGTTAGACCTGGGAATAATTCGTCTTACTTGCAGTAACTGGCTTACACTTTTAGTTTTGGTAAAACAAATTTCACAGACTGTTGTTCATGCAGATATGTTAGACAACTTAATGCAAAAACACAAGAGGACAATCCTCCAATTCTCCATATACGTGACTTTGTAATATCTTTTCGAAGATAGATTTAGTTAGAGCATAAAATCAAATTCCTGTTGAAGAGAGTAATATATAAAAAACAGCAATTACAATTCCATTTGGGTCATATGAATTCCTTCGTATGCCTTTCGGATTGAGGAACACAGCAAATACTTTCCAGATATTCATCGACGAAGTAACAAGAGATTTACCTTTTGTATTTGCTTATATAGAAGATATTCTCATTACTAGTCCGTGAGAAGAAGTTCATGAAAATCACTTAAAACAAATTTTTGAAAGACTGACTAAATATGGTATAGTGATAAATCCATCAAAGTTTGTTTTCGGTGAACGCACTATATCATTTTTAGGTCATCTCATTGATATAAAGATGAAATTCGCCCACTACCAGACAATTTTGAAGCTATTAACAAATTCTTTACGAAAACTTCAAGAATATTTAGGAATTATTAATTTCTACAGACGCTTCATTCCACATTGCATAGAAAGTCTATTTCCTTTAACTGAATTATAAAAGAATAGGAAAAATAAAAATGAAGCTATAACTTTAAAAGATGAAGAATTACAGGCTTCTCAAAACAAACGAAAAACTGTCTGAAGCAGCACTCTTAAACCATCTGGTTCCTGAAGAAAAATTATCGTTGGTAGTTGATGCTTACGATGTTGGAATCGGTGGAGTTTTACAGCAGTTTCATTGTGGCTCTTGGCAACAATTATCTTTCTTTTCAAAAACGTTCAAGGCACCAGAAACTAAATACAGCGTTTTCAGCAGAGAATTGTTGGTCTCTTACTTGTCACTTAAATACTTCAGACATATTCTTGAAGGTAGGTCATTTACATTATTTACTGACCATAAACACATGCTCTAAAAAATTCTTCTTGAAAAATATTCTCCCAGAGAAATTAGACACCCTGATTACATTTCACAGTATACTGTGGATATACGGTAGTTCAAACGTGTTGAAAATTCTGTAGCTAATGCACTTTCTCGAATGAATGTTGATGCATTACGTTCATTAAGCACTATCAATTTAGAAGGAATGTCTAAAGATCAAACAATTTTCTTTATATAAAGATTCCAGTTCTAATTTTAGAAATTTAAATTATTGCCTATTCATTCTTGTAAATCATATATTTGGTGTGATATTTCTACAGGATTTTCTAGATGATTGTCTCCTGAAAAGCATAAAAAACTTATGTTTTCTACTTTACATAAATTATTTCATCTTGGCATTGGGGCTTCACTAAAATTAATATTAAGTCGATTTAGTTGGCCTGGTATGAAAAAGTATATTTTCTCTTGGGTTCAATCGCGTATGCGGTGCCAAAGAACAAAAGTGAATCATCACATTAAACCACCATTAGGTACTTTTGCAAATCCTGATGCTCCTGCTTTTACAAATAGATTACAAAATATTAAAAGTTTTGTCCCTGCCGATATTAATTCTTAGACTCATGTATTTGTATGTAATGATGCTAGTCATCGTTCACTGAATTATAAATACACTGGCCATTTTAAAGTTTCGTCAATAAAAGATAAAACTATGACTTTGGATATGCATGGTAAAAAAGAAATTGTCAGTTTAGACCGAGTTACAATGCATTATTTCGACTAGTTTTCTTGTCATGAGAATAAAACTTTGAGCAACTTATTTCAAAATAACTTGAAACAGAACAATTCACAAAACAGCGAACTTAAAGTTGGAGAAAAGATACACAAGCAAAATTTAAAATCACTTACCAGCGAAAGCAAAACTAGAAGTAGTAGAATTGTACATTTTTCCAAAAGACTTTCTCAGTTTGTTTGAATATATTCTTCATGAACTTTTATATTCCTGGATTTTTTTTTTTAAAGATTTATAATTTTTTTTCCCAGAGAAATTAGATTGAAACAATTTGATAAACTTTACAAGAACGCTGTGCTATTGTAAAACCGTGATGCGCGGTTATTTTTATAAGTTTATCATGTGGAGGCATTTGTAAATTTGTGTATTTGACTTGCTAAAAATATTTATTCCAACTATGTATTGAAATATAATTGTATTATTAGTATTCGTTTTTTTTCGCAAATTTTTAACAATTTTCAAGTTGAGAGCTTATGAAGCAAGTCAGAATAATAAACCTCTATCAGCGGTAATATGACCTAATGGCCATGTTGGCCGAATAGGTATAATTGTTAGTTTCCCATATTTTTAAGATTACTGACCATATTTAAATTCTAACCTTTGGTCAAAGAGAAATCTTTCACGAAATACGTTTCTTAGAATTTAGGTACGAGCAGTTGTAAAACCCCTGATTTTTGGGAGATTAACCTGTTCTCGTTGGTTGTTACTCGACTTCACGACACTCACTCCAAAATATTGGCTATTTTTATGCCATGTATATATCGAATTCCAAAAAGACTGTTTTGAATTGTGTAAAATTCTAGTAGCTTACTATGGAAGAAGTAGTAATATAAATTTTACGTCGTAATCTTCTACTACAGTTTTCTTTGGACTTATAAACGACCTTTAAATATTAAATGAAAGTAAATTAACTAATTTAGTAAATAATTCCTCTTTCTTCATTTTCTTCAATCTGTTAGTGAGATTCATTTCTGTAACTATGAAACTGTTATTATAGCGGTGAAAAAGAGCGGGCATATTTACTTTTAACATGCATCTACATTTCAACAGGTACGTTTCAGCGCCTTGGTGTAGAACTCATCACGGCGTTTATGCAGCCTGATTTAAGATTTATGTATAGTGATAATAATTATAATTAAATTATAAGTGACGGCTTTATCACTATAGGTTTCTTCTCAATATACATCTATATTTATTATATTTTCCAAGTCAACAACATGATAAATCAGATAACCCAACATAAATTAGGTCAGAAACCGACGTGGACTAAGAAAAGTCGGGAGTATAATCACCATATAAATAAGACAAAATTTACCCGCTTCATAAAAATCGTAACTCGCCGTTATATATATATATATATATATATATATATATATATATATATATATATATATATATATATATATATATATATATATATATATATATATATATATAAATATATGTGAGTGTGTGTGTGTGTGTGTGTGTGTGTGTGTGTGTGTGTGTGTGTGTGTGTGTGTGTATAACACAATTGAAAATGTCTGTATTTGATCCGATAGTTACTATATAAAATAATTTCCTAGAAATTGAAAGACAAATTTATACAGAAACTTCAATAGTTATTTATGAGGTGAATTGAGGAAAGAACATGATGAATAATAAAGAGTTTCTTCGTAATTATTCGAAACAAACTATTTCAAAACCACTATACATGCAAGCGACACATGCAGTCATTTTAATCAACAATGAAACTATTCAAATGCTACGAGGGCAAAAAAATATTGTGTATGCACTAGCTTATGCCAAACAGTCTAGACGTTAACAAAAATGAGAACCTATGTGTTCAACTTCGTTCTGCGTATTGTTTAATTAGTTTAATGTTGCAAGTTACCATGAAAGTATTTGAAAATGTCAGGCATTTGTTAGTTGTTAATTAGCACAAACTTCAATGAATACGCCATTGTCTTTGATTGTTTTTTACCGAGACATAAAATAAGTAAACGCGTAAAAGTATATATTTACAGAAGTTCATTATTACAATTTCATGGTTTCGGATTCAGTAGAAAGGAACCCTAACTTGGGAAAGTGACCTCTAGAAGATCCTGGGAAGAATTGAACCTTATAAGTGAATTTAATAAAGGGAACTGTGAATACCATAGAGTATATAAATATGTGTGTACCTTGTGTGTCTGTGTGCCGTGTGTGTCTCTGTGCCTTTGTCTAAATCCACCAGCCGCTTGAAAAACTATGCTGGTTTGTTTACGTCACTGCAAATTAGCGGTTCATAATATGACACTGATAAAATAAGTATCAGACTTTAAAGTCTATAACTAGGTTGATATGGTTGACTAAACCGTTCAAAACAGTATCAAGCCAAGGCGGTGGCGCAGTTCAATGAATAAGAAAATTAAAGGAAAAAGATGAAATATTAACAACTTAACTATGAATAGTTGTGAGATGTAAAAGAAAATGTTCATAAAAAGTAACTGTATATTTTGTCGCCATGTAAATAACGTTTCTAGGACGACACACTGTGTCAGTATAAACACTTCAAGAATTTAAAGTATTATGGCATGCAATTACATCAACCTTACCTGCCAGATGTTGACGCTGCCTTCATATACGATTAGCAAATAATGCAGTTTTCAGATCTTTAAATATAATTCATATAGAAATGAATTTCTCGAACGTTATACTGTTTCAATGCAAGTATTATGGTTGTTAATTGCATTCATCCTTAGCTGCCACACGTTGCCTTTATATATTATTAACAAAAATGCAATTTTTAGATCTCTAAATACGACTCCTGATGGGCCAGAATTAAGCTGCTTCCATATACACATACATAATATTTGTTCGATTTGCTTGGTGAAACAATTCGAAGCGATACCCTATCATGTCCCTACTCCAAAACCTGAAACAAATCTAAAATAAAATATATTGTATACATTAAATCCACTCATATTTATTTGTGTGTGTGTGTGTGTGTGTGTGTGTGTGTGTGTGTGTGTGTGTGTGTTTGTACGTAAGTTTATATAGGGATATTCACATTCACACACACACAAACACATGCCTGTACATACAACGATGCATTAATATACATATATTATTTAGTAGAATTAATATTATATAATTTGTTGTTCAAAAGTTTTACTTTCGGTTCACAATAGGCATTTTGGTTCCAACAAATAGATCTTCAAACGTATGTAACGATCTCATTAGTTGCTGCCAATAATTTCAAAACTACGGATTCATTGTTGGTTATGAGATACGAAGTTTGAAGAAATAACGTAGATGTATTACTTCCTCTCATTGCAGCATGAGATCGAAGACTGCATTTCATCCTTTCGGGATCGATAAAATAAGTAGCAGCGAAGTCCTGGTTCGATGTAAATGATTCTCTCCTCAAAGCAACTGACGTTGAGCAAAGATATGAAACCGTTATTATTAAAAGTAGAAGCTTATAGAATGGTCACCATGTTGAGCGAACGATTTAACTAATTTTTTTTCTGTTCAAACGTCAAATGGCGCCGAAGTCAGCTTTGCCTTATTACCTTTCATGTCCAATAGAAATTGGAAAGTTGAGCAGTGAAGCCGATGAAAGAGACTTCCCTTAAAAACTGCTCGATTTGTGCCAGCATATAATTGGTAATATTCAATTTCGAACCTTAACGATTGGACTGAGTGTTTTCCAATTGGTGGTGCCCAGCTGACCAGTCGCAAATTCTCTGTCTCTCCGTTCTCCATCCTTTACGTTTTTTTTGTTTGCTCTTGTCTCTAATTCTCCGTAGTAAAAAGTTTTTGGCAGGCACCACCAGTTGGGAAGCACTCAGAATTATCGTTAAATGTTTGAAACTGAATATTACTAATTGGTCGGTAACTGAGAAAGGATTACAGACCTTTTGTTTGTCTCTCGTTCGTTTTTGATCCTCTGGAACTTCACCCTCTTACTCCTCTGGAACTTCACCGTCTTACTCCTCTGGAACTTCACCGTCTTACTCCTCCGGAACTTCGCCATTCAAAATGACAGAAAGATAGATGCGAATAGGTCAGACTCTATATTGAAAGACATCAGACAAAAATCATGTATCCTCATTGATATGACTGTTATGATCGACATAAATACATCTGTCAAGACCTACCAAAAACGGAGCAAGTATAAAGGTCTTGAAAAAGAAATTGGGAAAATGTGGAACCTCAAGACTAAAACAATACCTGTGGTAATAGGTGCTCTAGGAATGATAGCTAAAATAGAGGATTCCTACCTAGCTCAGATATCAAGAAACCCCAAAATGCTAGAAATTCAAAAGATAGTGTTCATGGTCCTGCACATATCCTACGTAAAATAAGGTCTATGTAATCTCAAATTTTAAAACAAACTCATAATTTTCATATATTTTCTTAAACATTCTCTAGAACAATACTATGTGAAAAACCAAATATATGACGTAACACCAACATGAGCATCTAACTTGTGTCTTGCGGTCTCTGAGTGAGACTTGGAGTCAACTTGTACGAATACAAAGCAAAGGTCAAACATATAATAATAATAATAATAATAATAATAATAATAATAATAATAATAATAATAATAATAATAATTGTTCTATTTTTGAATCTGTTATCGAAATTTTTATTACGCCTGTTAGACCCTAATTGTTGAAGCAAGGCCGCCTTAGCACCATTGTATGCTCCTGGGTGAATAAATGTACTGGGTTTCATAGTATATATTTTTTGACAGCAAGGCAAGGCATATACAGTTCGGAATTGTGTGCTTTACATGAAAAGGTGCCCAGTGTTCTCATGCATTAAGACTGCAGTGACTTCAGCTGGTGCTTCTTATGAAATATGCTTCAACTCGGGACAGAGAAGTTTTTATTATTGCTAGCCTAGAGTGGCAAACTTATGAGTCAACGACGGTGACTAAACACTTTGTTATTTACGGCGTTAATATTAAAAATGTTAAAGGTGCTCCCCATATATTTAAACTTTCAAAGAGTTTTCGTGATGAAGAGTTGCCACGGAGATTTCAATATGGTGCTACATGCCATAATCACCAACTTGAGGTCTAACATCTATTGAACTTTTGGTCACGAGGTTGATCATAATAAGCCAAAAAGACATGGTGAATGTGTTGTCGTTAACGACACGGATATATGACCCATTTTTAGATAGCAGTTAATCGCTTATGCAGCTGATCAGTATTGCAGAACAAATTTTGAATATGAAATGGGAATTGACACTGGCAACGCAAAAGGTTTTTGTCAAGACATTAAGCTTTAATTAAAATATAATGGAATGGACTGGCGATGTATATTTTCACTGTCAAAACGAAGATTTACAAGGAAAGATCATGTTACAGCAAAGCTTATGTACGAATGGGATAGGGTTAATCTTGAATAGAACTGCTACCAAAACACTTAGAAGCACAATTATGAAATCGTATTCAGATGAAGTATTTCGAACTTCAAACTCAAACAGTGATATACTTAATCCACAGCTCTGATTGAGATGGATTGCGTCAAGTGAGTGGTGCACTTGAAGACAAATCTATTAATCACCACTAATATTCTTCCGATTCGTTTTGAATATACGAACAATATGACGGGAAACAAGAATATCATGTTAAAATGTTTAAAGTATAGGTATTTTCTCAACTTTTATGAATGGAAATCTCTTTGTATTTCTAATAGGTCGTCCACCACAAAAGCTGTCTTTTTCCTTAGATTTTCGTAATCACAAAATTTGAAACAACGCCCAATGTTTTTATTCTGGCGGCGTTGAGGATATAATGTTAAAAGTGGTAGAATAACAAAAAAGGAAACCGAGATTTTGATATCAACGAATTCATTGCTGGAAAAGTAAAATTAGGTTTTAATAACAATAAACTAGATTCTGTCTATAATTTCGAAATGTAAAATATTTAAACATTACTGGCTATCTAAAGACGAATGCCGACCAGAACAACTGTGGAATAAACTATGGAAGGGGAAGAGAAACATTGTTGATGAGAAAGGAAAACAAAATTTTGAAGTGGATAAAAGAGGAGGCATGGAAGAAAGCTGAAACAGTAACTCGATGATGAGAAAGCAGATAAACTAACAACATGTGTAATGAGACTGAAAGAATTTCAATATAGAAAATTAAGAACATTTTCCCAAAAGAATAAAGCGTTAAAATGAAAATCCGTCACCACGAGAAATGATATAAAAAAATCAACTATGGTAGTAAGCTTTAAAGTTGCAAAGAATAAAGCAACAGTTTGTGAAGCAAGACAGCAGGTGTTAATAAAACAGAATGTTATTCAAAAAATCGATATCAATATTGTGTTAAGGAATGAATATCTCCACTACGATTCAAAAGTAAAGAAAAAAATTCTCAGAAATTCTGGAAAGCATGTGACTTATATCAGATGATATAGTAGCAGCTGATTGGAAACATGGAGGGCGATAATCTATCAGAGATATTATACTGGTTGTATTCCAATATAGAGCACGTAAATGTGCCCACAACTCATATTGGTGAAATACGACTTAAAAAGCATTAATGATAATATTAAAGTCAAATATGAAACAGAAATAGCTGAGAAAGTTGGTTTTAGAATGGATAAAGGAGATACGCATTTCTTAGTCTTAACATACTAATCAGAAAAATAAAAATAACACATGATCCGACTGAAAAAGATTTATCGCTTTTATTGACTATTTAAATGCTTAAACCTCGTTATTCATTACAAATTACGGTCAGATGTTGCATAAATATATTTTCTTCTATATTAAAAACATGCTAAAGTAAAAATTAAAAAAACAAACAACGCAAAATCTCTTTTGTTAGAATTTATGAGAATTGACCATCGGGATTAACAAGGTGAATGAAAAACACAAAAATATAGTTTAGCGTTATTTCTGACAAAATTCAATCAATTATTTTTTGCGAAACAGAGATCAAACTATTCCAACAGCAATTATATCCAGCATGTCAAAGTGGTGCATGAATTTTGCTATCTTAGAAGTAGTGAAGGAAAAGGAACAAGAAAAGAAAAGCATTGATCCAACGAGAAATAAATAGCGTTTGTATATATTCATCAATAAGTGAAATGACCAAGTTAAAATTGAAATGATCAAGTAAAAGCGTTGACGTATCTCATACCAATTTACAAAAATAATTGCTGGATTAAAAAAAAAATAACTAGAACAAATACATCGTTTGCATGTTCGGCATTTACAGAATAATCGTATGACGTATAGGAATGTGGAGGATGGGGAAATATATAGTTGCAAATCAGACAGATAAGACACGGTGACATAACTTACAAAAACGAACACAAAATTTCATACAGTCTTGCCTACCACCTTCCACCTTAATGATAATATTGTTCTCTTTATTGGCGTCAACGGCAAAAGATTACTAAGATATAAATAAATGAAGAGAAAGATAGAACAGGAGAAATATAAGAAATGGTATCTATCGAAGGGCTATTAGGACAACAGGAAAATACAACAACCAAAAACCAAGGATGGTAACGGTAACGAAAAATAAACAATAAAAAACGATCAGGATTTTTTATATATATACATACAAGGCTTTTCAACTATACCGCAAAAAAGAAAAAGACATGCGTGAAAGGAAGGTTAATACTATATATATATATATATATATATATATATATATATATATATATATATGTGTGTGTGTGTGTGTATGTATGTATCTGCATATATATATCTACATATATACTTATATGTATATATATATATATATACACACACACACACACACACACACACGTATATATATATATATATATGTATATATATATATATATATATATATATATATATATATATATATATATATATATATATATATATATATATATATATATATATATATATATATATATATATATATATATACATGTATATAAATATACATATATATGTACATATATATTTTATTTCGTTTTGGGATTTGGTTTGCAATATTCTTTATGTGAGTTCGTGTGTTGAAGCATATCGTGTTGTGTCTGGAGAGAGTCGTTTTGTTTTTGTGCCTTATAATTTAACACACTCACCGCTAAAATTTCCCTTTATTTCTTACTTTTATTTTCCTAAAATTTTCGTTGCGGCTTGAAAACTTTTCAATGGTTTTGACTCTGTCCGTTTTTTACACTGACAAATACGGGAGTACGTCCTTGTAAATGAAACTTCCACAATAATAAATAGGAAATATACATTGCAGATATCATAGCCCCATACCCAGAGTTTACACAGTTAGAGTAGAATAGTTAGTGGGCTGTTATATAGATAGATGTATATATGTCTGTGTGGGTGAATGTATTTATGTATGTGTATATGCACATGTATATAAGCATATGAATATGAAAATAAACAGATCAGCATACAGATGGCTAAGTACATAGGTTATCTGAACAGACAAGCACACACACGCAAATGGAAACTGAAAAACATAACCATATATACACACGCACTTTACTCCACACGCACTTTACTTCACACAAGGACACACATGGAGACATGTGTTCACACATATGGAGGTGCACATCCATACATACAAACACGGTACATAGTTGCAAAACAAACATACACACACTCAGACATGCACACGCAACGCGACAGATGTGTATACATATATAAACAAACGCACACAAACATGCATAAAATACACACAAACAGCGTCACGCAAGCACATGAATATGCAGAATACATACATACAGATGCACACACATACATATATACATATGCATACAAACATATATGCAACATGTATACATGCACAGACATGCACAATGCCTCGAAATCCTAACAGCTAAGAACGAATTATTAAACAGGAGATACGAATCTAGTCTAATCTGTCTTCACGCTACTAAATACTCATTCTCTAAGTATAATTAAATATATAATACATTACACCCCCTAAGCAAAACTAAATATGCATAAAATAGCTTTACTTCTAAGTAGATATGAATAAGACAAAAGTTAGCCCCCTTTTCACCTAAATTTGGGGTTGCTTCCCTGTACTAACACCGCCGGTGCTATAAAAACACAGTGCATCCAGCAATCACAAACATCACGTGGAGATGAGCTTGACTAAAACTGGAACAATGTTCTTAAATAGCACCCACCCTATATCCCCTTACAAGAAGACCAACGCAACAACTAAAACGTAAGGCTCTATTTACCTATCATCACTATCACACCACCACATATATTACACCCAATAATTACTTCTCCTACATTTCGCACATCACAAACATCGAATATACCCTTTAACACTCTGAAGAGATCGGCCAAACCAATGGCTGGATCGAAACGTACGTAAGTGACTATGACATAATATACAAAATGACTCATTACATAACCTAAACTTCTACACTGACTCAATTCACAAGCTCCACATAATAAAACAACTGCTATCTAGTCCAACGAAAATGCTTTTTCTTGTATTTGTTGCTACATTCTCCAAGTAAATATATATATATATACACACACACACGTACATATTTATATGTAAATATATATATATATATGTGTGTGTATATATATATATATATATATCTATATCTCCTAAACTGCTGAATATTAAAAAATTAAACATTGACAATCAATCAATAAATGTAACAATAACAAAAATTCAAAAGAACAAAACAGGTGGACGTACATATGAAATGTATTAGCTTCATGCTCAGTTAAGTTGGAAAAAAAAAAGAGTAGGCTTCTTTTAACGTTTCGAGCATAACTCTCCGTGAGAAAGAGGAGGAAGAAAAATGCAGAAGGAAAATGTCTACGAATAGCACGTATGTTGTTAAATGGCTGAAGTGATCGGAAGTGGAACGAAATAGAAAAAGTGTGTTTTTGAGTATATGTCAGTGCGAAACTCCTGTTTGCGTGTGTTTGTATGTGTGTGTGTGTGTGTATTTATGTGAGTGATGTATGCGTAAGGGTGCGGTGTCGAGTCGACAAACAGATAAGTGGTCGGTGTTCGATTCGGCAGTGAGAGGTGATAGAGGTGATGAAATGTGCGTGAGTGCCCATTGTGTTGTGTGCATGAGGGTGCGGATGTATGTGGGTGTATGCCTATGAGTGTGTGTGTGTATGCTTATGAGTACGTGTGTGTATGTATATATATGTGTGTGAGTGTGTTTGAGGGCATATGTGTGGGCGTGTGTGTTCGTATGTATGTATGTGTGTGTGTATGTGTGTGTACGCGTGTGTTCAAAGGAATCAATAATTGTAAATTGTGTTTAAAGGAATCACTAACCATCATTCACAACCACATCTCATTACCTAACATACTCTCAGGTGTAATACTCCCTTGTAAACACAGGTTCTACACATCATTTGACCATTTTATTTACTCTGTGTAATCCCATAACTGTAACAGTGCTGAATTCTAATTACTAGCCACTACTACATTGACCTCCGACTCACCCCCACTCTGCCCACCACCATCTATCATCTGTCATACATTTCTACATACCTTAGCAAACTTTCTCTGCCGCAGACTTAAACTCTTTCCTTTCCTCAAATAATTGCCATCCTTTTTCTCACCATCTCAACTTAGATAGTTATTATCTCTACATTTCGACACATACACAAACCCAGCAACTGACTTCCCTTCAATTATTTTCTATCTATTCCCCCAACTCATCCCTACATCTACTATCACCTCCCTCAATATTTTTATTATTCATCTCCCTCCCACTTCCTGAACTAGCTCTCTTTATCTCCTCTCACCATTACCTGTCTTAACACTCTCCATAAACCCAGCTACTATCCAACGTCAGCCCTCTTATACTTGCTCTCTACACTTAATCATTCTACCTTTGAAATCCTCTGCATTATGATCTGAAATGGAAGATGCTTTCTGCCCTGATGACAGATGCTCGATTTATTTCATGTTGATTGCTTCGAATACGGCCTGCATATTCTGAGGAACTACAAATACCAAGATTTTGATGGATACCACAGTTTCCAGAAACAGGTGATGTACTCACAACACTTTATATATAAATAAATATATATATATATATATATATATATATATATATATATATATATATATATATATATATATATATATATATATATATATATATATATATGGGGGGGGGGGGGGTGTATGTGTGTGTGTGTGTGTGTGGTAAATAAAATAAACATGCAGTTTATTAATATATGAATATATATCAGAAGTGGAAAAACAAAACAATAAATTGAGCAATTATAAATTTAATTCAATTTAAATATTTTATACAAGCCAATGACATCTCTCAATAATTACAGCTGTTTTCGCTTCATTAATAAAACGTAGAGTTTCAAGAATAATCAAATCCGTTAAAATATGTAATGGTTTTTCACTACTAGCCACTACTACCTTGACCTCCGACTCTGTCCACCCACTCTGCCCACCTCCATCTACCATCTGTCATACCTTTCTACATACCTAAGCAATCTTTCTCTGCTGCAGACTTTAAATCTTACCTTCCCTTAAATAATTGCCATCCTTTTTCTCAACATCTCAACTTCTAATAATTACGTACTTTCTAACTAGGTGCAGTCACCAAGATATCCCATTCGAGATTAAAATTATTTATAATTTCTAAATCTTTACAAAGACGCAATATAAGCGCGAGCTTAACCATAAATATCTATCT
>NC_142930.1:42652503-42655003 GCF_046866305.1 Octopus bimaculoides | reverse complement strand
GGCTCAAGAGTCAATACATACAGAAGGGCCGAGAGGGGGCATCCTTGACGAACCGAACGCATGATGCCGAAAGGTCTGGATAGATGACCGTTTACGCGAACTACCGAGCGGATGCCGCTGTATAAGGCAGCGTCGAGGGAGCAGTGATTGGGTTTTTTTTTTTTAATATATTTTCAATTTTTTCATATTTCTTTGAGTATCTCTTTGCAGTTTATCATTTTTAATATTTGCGTGTGTGTTATTCTAAGGTCGTGGTGGATATGTCATTTGTTGTTGATACTTTCAGAAGGGGTCTGTATTTTGTGATAAAGAGAGACTCTTTACTAATTCTTTGGCTGTAGGTTGTATCGTCTCTGAATTGATAGAGGGTAAACATTCTGAAACCTGGATTTTTGTTATTGGCGCAAATATCGATGTGTTGACTGAATGCTATTTTTTCTGTTTTTCGGAATTTTAATCTGGGATTTGTGCAGAGCCATCCGTTGACACAGACTGTTTTTTGTTTGCCCTATATACTGCTCTTGACACCCAGAGCAGGTTAGTATGTATATCAGGTTTTCCGAAGTACATGTGAAGTTACGTTTCACTGAAATTTTGTCCCTGTTTGAAGGAGAACTCTGATCCCTCAATTAAATTGATGCATATCCCGCAGTTGGGTCTACCGCATTTTTTTTTTACTGACGGCTTCAGTGTTGTTGTTGAGCGTATTCAAGCTTGTATTAGGAGACTTTTCATAGATTTGGGCTGTCTCTTGCGTTTTTTAATGGTGTGTGTTTGGAGGATTAAGTTCATTCTGTGGTCCTTTTTTAGCAGGGCAATGTTTTGAAGGATGGTGTCGAAGGCTTCGTTGTTAAGAGGGTTGTATGTGAAAATGTATGGTAGGGCTTTTGGTTGTAAGACCTTCTTTAATTTGGGATGTCTGTGTTCGTGTATGCAGAGTTGAATGGCTCGTTGAAAGCATGTGTCAACTAGTGTAGATGGGTAGTTCCTGGTGGTGAGAGTATCCTTTAGTTCATGTAGTCGAGTGTCCCTGGTGCTTGCATTAGAAACTATAGTACATATCCTTTTTGCTAGGTTGAAGGGGATGTTCATTCTGGTGTGTTTAGGGTGGCATGAGTTGAACGGTAGATATTGCTTTGAGTCCGTGGGTTTATAGTATGTATCTGTTTCTATTACGTTGTTAGATTTCTTAATAAGTATGTCGAGGAAGGGAAGTTGTTGATGGCTATATTCCATCGTGAATTGAATGTTTACGTCAAGTCCATTTATAAGTGCTTGAAATTCTTGAAGTCTGTCTGTCTGTCTGTCTCTCTCTCTCTCTCTAGAAAAAGTATATCACCTGTTGTCAATCACTCAAGTAGCCATTTCAAAATGTTCTAAAATTTCATATTCCTTAGCCGAAATATCGTATGTTTTGTTCCTTCGCGTGAAGGGTATAATAGCATTATACTATTATTCAGATTACGAGACAGTATTTCTATAGATATTATTTAATATTCAGCCATATATCAGAGATATTGAATTGATTTAACTTATATTACTGAAAAACTATCATTGAACAAACCACATATTACGTTCTTATATGACAACCAATTAATTCTTCTGTATTTGCTTATCGTGTATTCATATGAATTGTAATTTTGACTCTGTAAAGTATTGTGGTACAGGACTTAATAATGTTTCATTGACAGTTTGATTCCGTTAATAATTCTAATATTATCATCTCTCATTCTTAGACTCTTTAAGAAATATAGAATAAGTCTATATATTCTATATATCATTCTTATGCAAGTATATTCATATGATTTCTATTAAGGCAAAATGTTGCCTTAAAAGATTAAGTACATGGAAGAAATGCCGGCACCTTGTTTCAATTCTCATATATTCTACTCAGAACTAAAGTATTAGTAGTTGTAAATTATAAACCCATAGTCTTCTTTTCAATTATTATATTGACATACTGTTGATTTAAACTGTAAAATATGGTCAACTTTCCCTCTCCATAATTCACAATATTATTGTTTGGTTTAATGAGAGTATTTCTAAATTTGATAAACAATTTCCATTGCATCTATTTATTATAGACACTCACAAATATGTGTGATGACAAATAGTATTTTGTAATTCAAATTTTTTTTCAGATTTCTCTTTCGATATACTTTATCAATTTTAGTAGAAATCTTCCATGGTAATTAACTAAACATGGTAATTAACTAAACATGAAGCTTATAGTAAGCATCTGATATACAATATATATATTTTTAAACGTATATCAATATCATTATATTCAATAAATTAACAGTTTCAATTTACTTGAAGCTAAATTCGAGTATCTAAGAATGATGTGATATAAACAATAAGTAAATTCATTGATTAACGCTAAATTCTGCGAATATTTTTATGATATTACTTCGAAATATGCTTTGCTTTTTGTTATTTTTATGATATGAATATTTGCTGACATTCAGTCTGATGAAGACACAAATTAAAAACTCGTGTA
>NC_142930.1:42637503-42645003 GCF_046866305.1 Octopus bimaculoides | reverse complement strand
CATACACACAGACACTTTATCAAAAGATCCTCCCTAAAATTGAATGTTTGAATGTTTAGTTGAGAATTTGAATTCTTTATTCCAAATGTGGCTCATCACTACAAATATTCAGATATATCTATGTGTAGCATTGGGATGTTCTGGCTTTACGTATATATGCATGTATATGTGCGTGCGTATATATATATATATATATATATATATATATATATATATATATATATATATATATATTTATATATATTCGCTTTATTTTATTTAATGATTGATTTTTCAAATTGTTAATTTGCAGATATTATACTAATGCATTTTCAGGCAGAACAACACTTTCTCAAAAAATTCCCTCCAAAACTGAATGTTTGGAAGGGATATATTCTCAATATAACTCAGAGGAAAAAAAGAAAGGACGAAAAAGAACGGAAAAAGAAAAGAAGAAAAAAGAATGGAAAAAGAGAAGAGAAATAAAAGAGAAAAAGAGGAGGGAGAGAGGAAACCAAAAATACTTTTAATGATGACCAAACCACACCTTTTTTTTACGAGGGGCACCATCGTTAAACCATTCCAATTCAACAGTAAAAGGAAAAAATTAAATAAATGAAGGAATAGTGAATAGGAAGGTGGATACACTCTACCATCTATCTATCTATCTATCTATCTATCTATCTATCTATCTATCTATCTATCTACCTACCTACCTATATTTCTATCTATCCATGTCCATTGTCTTGGGAACTCACCCCTAAAAAACAAAAACAATGTTGTCTTCTAACCCCCCCCCCCCCCAAATATCTGTTTTATATAAATGAACAAGCTGTTTTTAAATTCACAAAATTGCATTTGACAAGTTTTAGAACGGAACGAAAACGTTAATAATAATGAAGTAATAAAAGTTTTTTTTTTCCAAAATTCTGAGGTCTTTTTTCTCAAAATATATAAAAGAATAAATGAGACCACAATATTATGTAAAACAGAAGAATTTATCTATAAATATAATATGTGACAATTAGTTGCTTGTCATAATAAAACTCGGATAAATTTGGGATACCGGAGATGAAGTCCGCTCCGGCATCTCATCAGTTATTATGACAAGACGTTATGAAAAGAACCGTTAACTAAAGGGAAATTACTTCAATAGACATGGTGAAAGTAATACATCATTCATAGAATCCGCATATGCACACATATACATGTACACACACCTGCACATGTATGCATATATATATATATATAAATATGGTTTTAATGGTGGCAGCTGATGAAGGGTATGTTTCTATGTGGCCTGCTTGTTTGTTGCACCATGTTTACCATTTTGTCCATGTTCTTTTGCCACGTCATGTACCCAGTTATGTATCTATATGTACATGTGGATGAAGGTATATACATACATGTACATATATATGCATATACTCATATATTGTTTATATATATATATATATATATCTACATACACACGCGTGAACATATGCATAGAAATACGCATATATACATATATATGTATACGTACACACGCACATGCACCCGCAAATATCCTCATGCACGCATCACTACGCTCGTATATATATATATATATATATATATATATCTACACGCACACACACATACAGATCGAACCTGCTGTTTATATTATATAATGTCCATGTATTAACCTTTTACATGCCTTAACATCTCTTATATGTTTATTTTTTTTATATATATTATATTACTTTGTATATCTTTTCTGTATATTATGTAACTTATACGTGTGTACTATTTGTTTAATGTATATGTGCGTGCATATATAAATTGTGTACGAATGATTGTATACATACGAGTGTAATGCTCTAACTGTTGTACTTGTGTCCTTCCTACATACACACATATATGTATGCATATATGTTATATGTCTGCAGTGTAGATGTGTTTGTCTGACAGGGGCTGTATTAGCGTATATACATATATAACGCAATCGTATATTCACGTTTTGCGGCGATGGTGAATATTTTACGGTTTATGTTTTTTTTTTGCGTACGTGTATTTATTTATATTTACGTCTATCCGGGTATGCATGTACGTATAGACTACGTTTTTGTATATCCGCGTATGTATGTGTATGTGCATATAGAGATGAGTATATGAGCGTTTTGATGCGTGCGTTTTTACGTATGTGTTTTTATTTGTATACACGTTTTCCGCGTATATATATGCATATGTATATAAACCACGTTTTGTACATTTGCGCTTGTATGTGTGTGTGCGTTTATATATATATATATATATATATATATATATATATATATATATGAGCGTTGACATGCATGAATGAGTATATTTGCGAGTGTATGTGCGTGGATACGTATACATGTATATGTATACATGTGTGTTTGTATGTATGTGTGCACACGCGTGTGAGTACATATATATATATATATATATATATATATATATATATATATATATGCATACATGTGTATGTGTGTGTGTATGTGTGCATATGCGGATTCTATGAATGAAGTATTATTTTCATCATGCCTATTGGAGTAATTTCCCTTTATTTAACGATTCTTTTCATAGCATTTTGTCTTAACAACTGATGACAAATAACTAATTGTCACATATTATATTTATAGATAAATTTCTCTATTTTACATAATACCGGGGTCTCATTCATACTTTCATATATATTGAGAACAACGTCGTTAGAATTTTGTAAGAAAATCCTTGTATTCCTTCATTATTATTAGCGCTTTCGTTCCTCTCTAGAAGGTGTTAAATGCAATTTTAGGAAAAAAGAAAAGCAGCTTGTTCATTTATATAAAACAGATGTTTCGGGGAGGGGGGTGTTTAGTAGAAAACATTGTCACATTTTACACACACACACACAAACACACACACGTATCTATCTATATATATATATGTAAACAAATAATAAATGAGTATATGCATATATACATACAGGTATGTGCATACCTACGTCTACCTGTATATATAGGTGCATATCTGGGTACAGGACATTGCAAACAAAACGTAGAGAAAAATATAATAATAACCAGAGTACAGAACACACAGAGGCCACATAGAGAACAGTTTCCTGCATCAGCTACCCCAATTCTAACAGAGGCGTTTTGAAGAGTAGGGCAGGACGCATCGTTAAAATGGCACTTCCCATGGATCACAAATTAAATTTGTGTACACGAATTAAACTGTACCGTGGAGGAATGTAGTGGCGGACAGAAAACAAGACAGGAAAACAAACGGAAAAGAAAAACAAGACAGGAATATATATATATATATATATATAGGGAAATCCAAAGTTAAAAACGGAAATCTACCAAAGTTAAAAACGGAAATCTACGAAAGTTTAAAGGTCGTACACATGGAATGTATTACCTTGTATGCACCAAATGTTACGCTATATTACTATTTTCACCGAAATTCCAAACCTTGCCCTGCAAAGAAATCACTTACGTTCAAAGGATGTAATTCATTCTGTACATATCTCCTATCAGTATTTGTTATTTGAGCATAGAAAATCAAATAATTCCTCTCCTCTAAAATTACTTAAACCCACGTAAACCTAAATAAGTAATAGCATATTATCATTTTAGTAAATACTATCTAGGTGCCAAGTAGGATATCGCTATGGGATAGATTTCAAAACAAGTAATTTACAGGTGAATTTATAGAAGCCCCTCCTTCAATATAAAACAAATTGTATTAACATGTAGATTTTTCTAATCTGTTCCACACGAAGAAATCAATTGCAAAAAACGAAACATCTCTATTTGAAGTCCAAGTTTTCTCTTAACTTTTTACAAATCTATCATATTAATTAATAATAATACATAGAAATATAGCCAAGCCGCAGAAAGAAAATTCGTTTGTTCTTTTTTTTTTGAGGAATGCTGAAGATTTAACGTAAATAAAACAAATATAGAATTATATACACTTTCCATTAGTTATGCCAGATGAAAAATAATATGTGCAAAACATTTCCATTAGTCTAAATGTTTTGTTTATTATTTGCATATGCACTTTTGTTCTTCTGCGTGCATGCATATGCGTGCATAAGCGTGTGAGTAATTATGTCTCTTTCACACCGTGACTCTATTTCTCTCTCTCTCGTAAACATACATACATATATATGCGCGTGTGTGTGTGCGTGTGTATGTATATATGTACAGAGTGTTCGATGGATAGATACATGTGTGTGTATGTGTGTGTGTGTATGTGTGTATGTAATATGTTGCAACACTCACACACACACACACACAAATACTCGCACACACACTCTCACAGACACACACACACACACACACACACACACACACACACACACACACACACACATATATATATATATATATTATTTTGTTTAAAAGAATTCCAACACTGTTTTTTATGTTTTATTTATATTCCTGCAAAACCAAAGTGGGATATAGAATATGGAATATACAATATATAATATAAAATAAAAATGGATGGTACAATGAAATAAAGTATTGAATGTCTTATTGAATATATGGAATATGTCTTATTGAATAGATGAAATATTGAGTGTTCAATATAAAGGATTAAATATATAAAGGCGAATACGTATTTTCTATACCTTGTGGTATTTCATCATGGCCGGTATGACAGACTTTAACAGACTGTCTGTTAAAGTCTGTCATACCGGCCATGATGAAATACCACAAGGTATAGAAAATACGTATTGCCTTTTTATATTTAATCCTTTATATTGAACACTCAATATTTCATCTATTCAATAAGACATATTCCATATATTCAATAAGACATTCAATACTTTATTTCATTGTACCATCCATTTTTATTTTATATTATATATTGTATATTCCATATCGTATATCCCACATTGGTTTTGCAGGAATATATATAAAACATAAAAAACAGACAGTGTTGGAACTCTTTTAAACAAAATAATATATTCCTCTATACACAATCATACAAAACCCCTTTTTTTGTATTTATTTTTACTCGCATATATATATATATATATATATATATATATATATATATATATATATATATATATACATAGGACTTTGAATATCATAGACGCTTTATATGGAGACATTATTGTTCGTTATTTACTAAACAAACTTTTACTTTCATTTCTAATTATTAGTTTTACTGGCCTGAAGACATTAGAAAGCATGACTTATACTGGAAGCTAATCGTCAAATCTAAAAGCAAAAATGATACATGTAATTATTCATGTATTTCGAGTATACATACACATGTATATATATATATATATATATATATATATATATATATATATATATATATATATATATATATATATATATATATATATATATATATATATATATATATATACATATATATATTCATTTCATTTTTAAAGAAAAATTACACAGAACATAAAGACGCGTCTTGAATTTTCTTAACGCATGTTACATGGGTGCGGATGTACGAATAATTCATCAAGATTTGATTGGTTGCCAAAGTATCGTTAGAATATGTGTTGCGAGGTCTTCAACATGCTTCCTATCAAAAGGAAACGAAAAGCTTATACTCAGCATTATTCGTATAAGAATCTCTAATGACCACTTGCTAGTGCACTTTTACCGAGGGTTATGAAGCTTGCTTCCCAACCATATGATTTTAGGTTCCATTCTTCTTCTTGGACAGGTATCTTCTGTTATAACTACGCGACGATCAAACA
This sequence comes from Octopus bimaculoides, assembly GCF_046866305.1. Lineage (NCBI taxonomy): Eukaryota > Metazoa > Mollusca > Cephalopoda > Octopoda > Octopodidae > Octopus > Octopus bimaculoides. The sequence goes on along the minus strand of NC_142930.1, from coordinate 42,639,314 downwards.
CTTGTGAACGGATGTGGTAGACTGAAGTACAGTGTACATTTAAACAAATAAGATGTATCCATTATAGGATTCCTTGCATGCTAGAAATAACAGCTAAGTTCCAATCCACTATTAGCGAAAAATAAAAACTGTTACCATGTAACTCCTGGACAATATATTCAGACTTATTTTAGCAAATAAAATAATTTGCCCGCCGAAGACTTCTTCAGCAGGTACACCTAGATTAAACATATATATATAAGGCAATCCAGTATATGCTCCTGCTTATACATTCCAATTTTTCAAATCTACAGCGCAAGCGCAGCTCCTTGTCGCCAGAAAATAGAAAATGCTGGAGTTTCAATTCGAAAATTATCCAGAAAAAATTATTAATAACTAGCAGAAATACCCGCCTTTGCCCGGGTTAAAGAGAATAATGAAATCTAAAAACGCCGTCTAGACTACGCAACCCTCAACTGTTAGTAGCTATGATACCATATTTCTACATTAATAACTCTCCAATCCATGCCAGCATGGAACATAGACATTAAGTGGAATGCCAGTCTCTCATCTAGGAAGGCCTTGAAATCAATGTTACCAACTGGGGACTATGTGTGTCGCAGTGATAATAAAAAGACTCAAAGGAGGTCTGCAACGAAATAATTTTACTCAACACTTTGCAAGTGAATCAGTGGAGGCAAAGATGCGTCTCATTTACTTGACAATTTATGCACCACATTGCAGAAATCACAATATAAGTATATCTGAAAGGGTAGTCTTACACTGTTGTACCGTTGAATTACAAATAATGCTCATATGTTATGATCGGGTTAACATTTCATCGACATCACAAATATATGAATTTTTCATGGGAGTTATGGCCGTTATGCATAGAATATAATTTCCAAACTTCATAAAGATCCGTTCAGTACTTTTGACGTAGTTTTGGATAAGAAAACAAATGACTAATGTGTGTGTTTGTGTGCATGTGTATGTGTGTGATGGGTGTATATATGTATAGATATCTGTATGCATGTATATATATGTATATATGTGTACATATTACATGTACATCTATATATATATATATATATATATATATATATATATATATATATATATATATATATATATATATATATATATACATCTACACATATGTATACATATACATGTATGCATATAGATCTATATCTATATATATATATCTATGCATATACGTGTACATATACATGTATATGTATACATATAGATCCCTCTTTCTCTCTTTCTCTCTGAAAGTATCTGTCATTACAGTATCGAAATATGATTGTTTCAGTTAGTAGAATAGTTTCATTTTTAAAGTGAAAGTACTTGACATGAGTGTTTTTGCTTCACTTTTGACACGTAATACTTAAATAGTGGAGGCGATATTATGTTGCTGTGGGCTCGAACTCTGCAAGAAGTTAAAATTTTTTTTGACTAAAACACAACTGGAACCCTAAGTAAGGCATCTGTAAAAGTTGAATGAAATTGGTTGCGTAGTTCTCGAGTTTTAGGGATTCACACAGACAGACAGACAGACTGACACACGTTCTCATTTTTATATATATAGATTAATAATATCAAGGGTAATAAGAAATATTAGAAATTTCTAATACCTGTTGCCTAGCGTGTAAAACTTTAGTCAATAGACTATATATTGTTCATATAAATACAAATGGTAGTAAAAATAGTGGTTTGGAAGTTAGCTGTCCTTTCTAGCGTGCAAAAAATCCTATGATGGATACCTCTTATGTGTCTAAATGTACGCTGTATTTATATGAATAATATTTAGTCGATTGACTAAAGTT
>NC_142930.1:42590003-42632503 GCF_046866305.1 Octopus bimaculoides | reverse complement strand
CTGCAAGGAATATTATGTTTAAAAATAAATCCCATTCGGTAAGATTTCAAGTGCGTATTTTGGACAGTACCTAAACTTTTCAATCGTCCCTCGTATATGACGAAATGAGGTTTATTTCCACGCAGGACAGAATATATGAGATCTGGTTTGGAGTTTGGAAATGCACATGCGTCTTAAAATTAATTTTAGGTTGTGATTCTGATAATTTTATTAAAATGTAATACGGTTTCATCAATATATAGAAATATATATATTGTTTTTAATTGTAAAAATAGAAAATATATTTAAAAATAAATTGAACATATAAATTGAAATATATACTAGGTTTCACAGTAATAGAAAATAACGAAAATTCAAATATTGGATGAATGTCATGACAATATATATGATTGATAGTTCAGTTGGTCTCAATGCAATTGGTTATGTTGAGAATTAGATACGATTAGATGAAGTTTTAAAAAGTATGAAAATAAATAAGGACAGAATCTAAAGGTTTTGTTTCTACAATTTCTGTTGTAGTACAGGAAGGAGAAATCTTCGACATCGGTTTTCCTGTTAAGGACTTAAACCGTTTTAAGCTGAAATTGCTTTGTAAGACATAAGTTCAAGTCTTGATTGGTTTGGAACTTAATGGTTTTACGTCCTCCGCTAATTTTAATTTGTGTTTGGTTAACTGCATGAATATATCATTTGTTCGGATCGACTGGTCATATTTTTGTTTGGCAATATTCTGGGTTTGAGTGGAAGGGGTGTGATTTCGCCGAAACAATTTCTCAGTTATAGTAGCTTCCAGCAATTGGCGTGACTTTGCGGAAATTAGCTGAAAGCATCCCATGATTAGTGGGGTGGGGTGCAAGTAATGTCTATTTGATGAAAATATGGTTTGTTTGTGGAGGCTTTGGCGGCCCCTATTTATGGAACCAATCACAGTTTGGGCAGTGGTGTCTAGATTGCAATGGTGTAGTGCATGGCTGAACATTGTTAGGAAAAATTGAAGGGTTGTATCATCTGTATACAGATTAAGAGTTTGATTCGGCAGCGAGGAAGACATTGGTATAAAAAAAGATGTGGAATGTGGGATAAAACCGAATCTTGAGACACGTAGAAGGGGATAAAGCGACTGACAAAAAGAGTTCCGTCAGCACATACAACAATAGTGCGATATGATTAAAGTTACTGATTCAAGAACGGGTTGGAAACGATAGGGAAAATGTGCCGAAGAAGATTTGCATGCTACATACGGTTGGGAGTTTTGGTGAGGTTCCGGAAGACAAAATTTCTTTCTGCAGATATCAAGAAACAGGACTGCACAGCTATATAACAGAGGAGAGTAGGTTAGTGGTGTATCTCCTCTTCTGTGAACGGTATTCATTTTCATTAAAAAGGTGGTGGAAGATTTAATGCTTTGGAGAAATTAATTGCTAATTGCTTTTTCCAGTACCGTTGGAGTATTAGAAGTGGAAACAAAATGTTGATATTTGATGGCTCCAAAACAATTATCGTTTTTAACACCAAGGCTAGTTATAATTCATTTGTTAAAAAAAAATCAAGCTTGAAACTTGTGGGTAAAAGATAAAAAAAGAGAAAGAATAGAGACAGAAAGACAGCAAAAGAAAAGAGCGAAGGTTTTGGCATGAATAGTAGTTAGCACTTGGGTGCTGTATCCGATATCAGCCGATAACAAGTAGTATATTCGATCTTCTATTTGTTTCACTCATTTGGCTGCGGCTCTATTGGGGCATATCCTTGAGAGATTTTAGTTACATGAATCGACACCCTAGTACTTATTTTTGTTAAGTGAAGGCGCGTGGCTTAGTGGTTAGGGCATTCGGCTCGCGATTGTAAGGTCATGAGTTCGATTTCAAGCGATGCGTTGTGTCCTTGAGCAAGACACTTTATTTCACGTTGCTCCAGTCCACTCAGCTGGCAAAAATGAGTAGTACCACAGTCAAACACATACACACACACACGCACACTCAAACACACACACACACACACTCAAACACACACACACACACAAACACACACACACACACACACACACTCAAACACACACACATACACACTCAAACACACACACACACGAAACAGAAGTGAACAATGGCATTAATTAGCACCAGCATTCGTAGAAATAAGAGTGAAAACAACTCAATAAACAACAAAAACATTCTCTTAATGTGCTGATATGGGAGAGATTGTCAGCCTTGCCATTTCCTTAAGGGAGAGCTTTGTCTCCTTGGTCACCTCGTTATGATAGTGATTTTGCTGGCTACTGAATTGCTTTGACTCTTATTTCTAGCAATACTGGTGTTGATTAATGTCCTTTTCACTTTAGTGATGTATATATTTTTACTTTTATGTTGTAAAAGTGCGAATTATCAATCCGTATTATATATGGTTAGGGCAGCGGACTCGCGGTCATAGGATCGCGGTTTCGATTCCCAGACCGGCGTTGTGAGTGTTTATTGAGCGAAAACACTAAAACCTCCACGAGGCTCCGGCAGGGAATGGTGCCGAACCCTGCTGTACTCTTTCACCACAACTTTCTCTCACTCTTATTTCCTGTTTCTGTTGTGCCTGTAATCCAAAGGGTCAGCCTTGTCACACTGTGTCACGCTAAATATCCCCGAGAACTACGTTAAAGGTACACGTGTCTGTGGAGTGCTCAGCCACTTGCACGTTAATTTCACGAGCAGGCTCTTCCGTTGATCAGATCAACTGGAACCCTCGATGTCTTAAGCGACGGAGTGCCAACAACAACAATATATATATATATATATATTATTATATGTATTTCTTCTATCTTAACGAATAATAATTCTTCGGATAGAATAAATGGGTTAATAGAAACCAATGTATCAAAGAACACAAAATAACGTTGGTGTTGTTCCTGTTTTTAAGGCAGGAAGACCTTGAAATTTTGGGTATTTGAGTATATTTAAAAAATTAAGGAATGGAGAAAACGCATGTTATAATTGCATACTTTATTCCTACATATGTTTCAAAGGATTACAACCTATATGATCCATAGGGATCTGTGATATTAAAATTGTAACCTTCTCATCAGGGAAAGCATGGGAATCATCTTAAACGATATATGTACATACATACAGAACCTAATAACGCATACATATGGATTTATACAAATACATACACAATTATATATACATACATATACATAGATATGTACACATATACACACATATATACCTACAAACATACGTACACACACCCACACAAGTATACATATATACATACATACACACAGATACACTCACACACACACATATCCATATGTATATATATATATATATATATATATATATATATATACATACAAAAATATACATATATATACATATATATATGTATACATATACATACATATAAATATATGTATATATACATATATATATATATATACACACATACACAGACACACACATATATATACATATACGTACATACATATACATACACATGTGGACATACACACTCACATAAACTTGTATACACAATCATATACACATGTATATTTACACACACACATAATCTAAATATGGACATGTATTTTTTTATATATAAAAAATACATCTACACAAATATGCTCCCATACTTATTCACAAGTACACTCATATATGAATATTTAAATAAACCTATGTGTAAATAAATACATCTTTACACGAAAATGTACATCCAAAAAATCATACGTAAATGCATATTGATATATTTAAAAAAAAATAATATTAATAAGAGTAAACATAAGAGTAAAAGTAAATATATAAATGATAATGCATATATGTACACAAAGAAGTCTATAGAAACACCTCTAGTTTATACAAAACCCTGAATATGTATACACAGACACACACATATACACGCGTATATATAAAAAAAAACCCCATGCCGGTATATTCAAACGTACATGAATTTTGTATGTTTTGGTTGTTACAAGAGTTTATCAATATTTAAAATATGCTCTAATTTAGGTTAATAAATTACGAAAGTTTAGATAAATAATTTGAATCGTAAATAATTTTAATCTTCTAACGTTTGAGGGAATAATAGTATGTTTTATTAGAACTATTTGAAGAATTTACTTATTATGGGTAAATATGGTAGCGTTTAAAAAAAATTACTGTTATTTGAATGCAGAAAATGTATGATTTTGCCAGTGTTTACATTTGTAAGAATGTTCTATGAAAGTATTTACCAGATTATTCTTTGAAAATAAAATGAAGAGGAGTTCTGTAACACAAATATTGCAGAATTTTCCACCCTTTTCATATGGCTTAGAAATAGAAAGAATAAGCCAGTCTGGTTTAAATTTAATGTTATTATATTTAAGATCCCAAATTAGTTTGCTAAGGCCCGTGGAATTGTAATTAATGATAAAAAATTCTTTTGGCTAATTTCTGAAAGAATATCGGCATTTGTGTATTTACTGCCGAATAGGTAAACCGCAAATACGCGGTAAATTTGGAAAATTAGACTTCGAACACGAACCATTTGACTCGTGTCTCGCATGTTGTCTGGTCATTCTGCCGGTGATAGTCCGACCTTTGTGCGATATATAATTTTTATCTTACTAAAATTGACTTGAAACCATGGTACAGAATATAGATTGGTAAATGTTTTTATTTTTCATTCCCTTTCGAAATTATCCCTACTTTTGTGGTATGTAGTCTTTTGCTGCTATTTCTAGCGGGTTAGATGTCCTATTAAAGGCATCTCTGTATTTTAAATGTATAATACATAGTCTATTGACTGTTCTTTACTCTGGCTAGACCACTGGTGGTAAATAAAATTTCTAAAATTTTTTTGCTACCCTGTAATTTATTAATAATGATAAAAAATTTTTTTGGCTAATTTCTGAAAGAAAATCGGCATTTGTGTATTTACTGCCGAATAGGTAAACCACAAATACACAGTAAATTTGGAAAATTAGACATTCGAACACGAACCATGCTCCCTATTTGACTCGTGTCTCGCATGTTGTCTGGTCATTCTGCCGATGATAGTCCGACCTTTGTGAGATATATAATTTTTATCTTACTAAAATTGACTTGAAACCATGGTACAGAATATACATTGGTAAATGTTTTTATCTTTCATTCCCTTTCGAAATTATCCCTACTTTTGCGGTATGTAGTCTTTTGCTGCTATTTCTAGCGGGTTAGATGTCCTATTACAGGCATCTCTGTATTTTAAATGAATAATACATAGTCTATTGACTGTGCTTTACTCTCGCTAGACCACTGGTGGTAAAAAAAATTTCTAACATTTTTTTGCTACCCTGTAATTTATTAATATATATATACATATATGTATATATATACAAATTAAAAAGGGTAAAGGATTATCAATTTATTAATGCATTAATAAATCAACAATTAATAATTAATAATTTTTACCAAGCTCATCGGTATGTAAGCACAATTATTGGTGGATATCTTATTTAAAAGTTCATATATATTTATAAACATAATTAAGGGATCAGCAAATATTTGCTTCACCATACATCGAAGTTCAGAAATAGCAGCTAAAAAAGCTGAGACTCCCACAGATAGCATCACTTGTAACCCACAAAGGCAAAAACAAGAAGAAAAAACAATGAAAACTAACCATTTCGAAATTATGAATTATTAATTGTTGATTTATTAATGAATTAATAAATTGATAATCCTTTACCCTTTTTAATTTGTAATAATTATTCACTCCCTGTTAGTATACGCAGATTCTCTGCGGTATCACTTGTCGCGCACATGGTAATTTCTTGAAGGAAGGACAGTTAGACTGGCTGACCGAGGTGGATTCGGTTATGCTTTCAGATCTGTGTCGATGTGGAATGTTACTCGTTCATGCTTGCACAGTTTGCTAGCATAGTCGAATTTACTGCTGGAATACAGTATTGATGAAGGAAATTGAGTATCACTCATAATCCAGAAACGCGTCTACGGTTAATCTTCGAAATGGTTAGTTTTCATTGTTTTTTCTTCTTGTTTTTGCCTTTGTGAGTTACAAGTGATGCTATCTGTGGGAATCTGAACTTTTTTAGCTGCTATTTCTGAACTTCGGTATATGGTGAAGCAAATATTTGCTGATCCCTTAATTATGTTTATGTATATATATATATATATATATATATATATATATATATATATATATATATATGCTTTCGGTGCGAATGGCTTTGTTATACAGTGCCGTATTTTACAATTCTGTAAATAATAATAATGGTATTTTTATATAAGCTTAAAGCTTATGCCGTTCACCGTGCAATGACTAACGAAAATAGTCTACTAACGCAGAGAATAAACCCCCGACAGAAAAAAAAGAATGCTTTCCCATCCGCGTGGGACGCGAATCCACATCCCTTTGTTAACATGACTGTGTGTGTTACCTTCACACATGGATAGGAAATCCTTATACCATTATTATTATTATTTACATGATTGTAAAATAGGGCGTTTTATAACAAAACCATTTGCACCGAATCCATATATATATATATAATTGGAAAACATGAATAGCTTCGTAACACTGTTTACAAAATAATAGGTGATCGTTTGCGACGGTTCGTATCTACAGTGAACACTTAAGATTCTTGATTTGGTAACGTCTGCTCTCTCCCATGTTCACGCACGACCGGCTATATGTCGCTATGAGTAGAGGGACGGATTCAGCAAATTTGGAAATTAGTTGTGGAGAAACGGCGAAAACACGAACAATTTTGTAACATTTTTTACAAAATAATAGGTGATCGTTTTTGAAGGATCACCGTCGCTAGAAGGGGACTGAACTCATGCTCGGACTTTAAAATTGTTATAAGTTTTGGTTTAAAATTATTTTTAATAGAAAAATTCACATCTTATGAAGCAATAAAAAAAAAATGGCCGATTCCGGGCATTTTCGACCATGTGGAATCCATTGGTGCGACTCCTAGCTTGCTATCTTGTAAGGTGTGGATTTCTATAGATGCAACACACACACACACACACACACACACACACACACACACACACACACACACACACACACACACACACACACACACACACACACACACACACACACGCACTCACAAACTCAGCTACATAGATATAGATTATACTCTAGTTTGTATCATCTAGCTTGCTGCAGTTTCACCAATCCTTTATATCACGTGCAGGATATCATATTTATCCTCTTTTTCCTGCAGGTATCAGCTAAACTATGACTGTGAACATACGAATATCAATTTCACCACCCTTAATCCTCTCCTGCGGTAATATAAATCGTATAAAACTAACAGATTTACTTTCATTATACGGTTATATAAATCTTAAAAGACAAGATTTACGTAAGAGGAGGGATTCAATTCCAAATAGATTTTATAGGCTGCAATTTACTGAGGGATGGAATATGGTCAAATATAAACAACATAAAACAATGTTAATGTTGTTTGAGATCTCTCTATAACGACACGCACAAGCGCGCGCACACACGCACACACACACACACACACACGCACACATGTGCGCGCACACACACACATGCAAATATATATAATTCAATATAACTTGATTATCTACAAAAAATTGCAAACTTTCACTGAATACAAGGTTCACTACATGCACAGAGTTTAATGTTTATTAGATTTCCAAATTATACTTACCGATATATCGATGTTTGGACATATGCCAAATCTTCGAAATATCTGGATTCTTCTTTTCTACTCCAAGCAGAAGGCCCGGAATTTTTTTTAGGGGAGTGGGCAAGTCGATTGGACTGATCAGTATGCAACTGTTAATCAATTTATCGACCCCGAAAGGATGAAAGATAAAGTCGACCTCGGCGGATTTTTGAACTCAAAACCTACCGACAGACGAAACACCGCTAAGCATTATTACGGCGTGCTAGCGTTTCTGCCAGCTCACTGCCTTAATATTTGGATTATTGAAACTGTTTTGATAAGTAAAACTATGGGCGTGTAGAACGGAGAGTGAACAAAATTTTAAGGCGCATACACGTGCTCATAACCACACGTGCTCGCACATGCATGTACTCTCTTTCTCACGTACTTACTCTCTCTCGTCTTTCCTTATTTTTCAAAAGCACACATTGATTGTCCTATTTGCCCGATTGCTGCAGATAAATGGGTCTTATGTTTCATAAAATTATTTCCGAATGAAATCAAATTATGTAACTTAACGCTTAAACATGCAGAGACGCATAAGTCCTCATCGGTTTAAATATATATTCCCCCGAAAGCATATAGAACTTACATGATGTATGCCATGGTTTACTTTTCTATGAAGCCATCTTAATAAAGAGTCTTGGTGCCTGTTTTTTGTTTTTTTATCAGAAAATTCCCCAGGTCAAAAGTGTTTAGATTTGTTGTATCTTCTCTGTTTGGCTGTATCTGTGGAAATTCTAAAACTTTAGTGAACATTTTAAACTTCGGTGTATTGATGTAATTTTCCACGCTTTTTCCTGAAATATTCTTCAGAAACGTTAGAGAGATTTAAAGTTTGATAATGTTCACCCAGCCAGAAAACAAGATTTGAAAGATGTCATTTTGTGCGTGACCGCATGACTTGTCAACTGTAAATAAATGAAATATTGGCGGAATCTCGCTTTACGTACCCCTAATATATTTTTTTGTTTGAATTCTCAGAAGATTTTTGTGAATTTGTATTTTGCATACGGGAATGCATTCGATTATGCAAAACAGAAAAAAAGAAGTTCGGTAACAGCTTGGCTTGTTACTATGGAAACAGACAACTATATGTCTGTGACTTTGGATTGGCTAAAATTACCGTAAGTTTGCATATTTCAAAGGCTATTATCACTTTATTTATTCATTCATGGCGAATATGAATTTCCTGCCAGTGATCTCATCACACAACTACACCAAAACATCAAATATGAAATCATCTAGGGGGAAAAATGCAGAAATTGGTAAGTTGCAGCCAAACAGAAAATATCCGATTTGCTTTATGTTTTTATGAATAAATATGAAAGTGATATTTTGACATAGTATTATATTTTGGAAAACAATTTGCAATGTTTTCATATTTCAGCATAAAAAATGTTTATTTTAACTACAGAAAAATTTAACAACGTGAAAACTTGGAGAAATTTTAATATTTTCCCTGCACTACAAATGGAGAAAATGAATCTGAGTGTGGATGGGCGAAAGAGAGATTGCTATAAATGTTTATTTGTGCTAGAGTAATAACACACTATGACAATCTCAGGGGAGAAATTTAATGTCAAAACTCAAATAATTAACTTCCTGAAGATTCCTCTATCATAACAATGTAGGAACTTGTGGTTCTGAAACTGACAAAAATAGCAGTCAGACTCATCTCAAATCACGGTAGAAAAGAAATTGGAACGTCCATTTTTTTTTTATAAATGTAATATATATTGAGAAATGGATGAAAGATCACAGGTGATATGTCTTCGATCATAATGCGGTCAGTGAAGATTCAATGATTCACCACAATAATCATCACACGCACCATTGTATTAATGTCAATTTCTCAATTGATACAAAGACACTGATTTTATGACAGAGGAAAAATATTTAGAGTTAAGCCTTTATTTTTGTTCGTTTCTTTGAAACAAGAGATAAGAAAGAAGTGCTAACATCAGCATGATTTAACTACTTATTATGACAAATTTAGTCCACTGTCAATGGTATTCTAATCATTAAGAGTTCATGTATCGATGTATCATTATTCCTGTCATCATTTTATTACTAATGCCAATAACATGTGCACTAAGTTATATAAATGTATATATATATATATATATATATATATATATATATATATATATATATGCATGCCAGATCATACAATCAAAAATGGCGTCAAATTTGGACTCCAAATCTAGACAACCCAACGGGAATGAACGTTCCATGGAACTTTGAAAGTTTTTTTTTCCTGCCTTTTACTACGTACAAAATCATTATCAGAAAGATGACAATAATACATAGAGCTATTTTCCCATATATTTCAACGGAAAAATGTTGTATCTATATATATATAAAATCTAAATAATAAAACTCACTCCGACTAGGAAACCATGGAATGTTATTTTGTTTCCTTTTTCTACTCTTCATTTATTATGGATACTTTAGCAAATATCAGACCAGCACCATAGAAATTCATGTGATTCGTCAGAGTCTCTTTGTCAAACCAAATAATCTACATTTATTTATGAAGGTAAAATATACTTCAAGCCGATAGCTAACTGAAGAAATATATTTTTTAATGTACATTAAGAGTATTCCGGATTATGGATATATTCATTATATTTTCACTTCATTTACAACAATCGACATGTTTTAAATAAAGCAGAATATTTGCAATGATAGTTACCTCCGAAATATGAGCCTGTTAGAAAAAACGAAATAATCTTCGAAGAATATGTTCAATATCTACTTTGTACTTTTCCGCTTTGTAATATGCTCCGACATTATACTGAGTCAATTGACTGATTTTAAGCCATATATAGTAATTTAATAATTAGATCATATAATTAACATTGATTGATTTATTTTTGTAGCAATTTACTCTAATCGTAGTATGATATTGCAAAATAGCGGTCCTATAACTTTTATCATTCAGATAAATATATGAAGTTGACATAGTAAGGAACCTCTATCAGAATTTATAGTATTGTACCATGTCAGTCCTGGTTGTTTAACTGACTGATAAGTTGTGGTCTTCGAACATTAGTTTATTGTTCATGTCATATTATGTTTGACTGGTGATGATGCTCTTCAATTTTAGTCATTGTGACGAGGAAAAAATTGTGTTCTTTATTTGAGATGATAATGTGTTATTTAAAGAAATTTAGTTAACAAATATTTCACATCCTATAACTTCGTTTATGTTGCAACATTCAGTTTGTTAATTGCTATAATGTAGCATAAATTTACTGTTGTGATAATCATATATCATGTCAAATGAGTGAGACAATGACTAAATATCACGGGGCATGTAAACCCCTCGTAACATGTGTGTTGTTTATTTTATTATTTTTGTTTTAGAAATAAAGGATCGAAGGCGTGAATCATTGGAGATATTAAATATTTGCTACAATTCAAGTGTAAAAAAATGGGGATAAATACTAATTTATTTATTACATCTTATGTGATAACCAGTATATTACCAAGTCAGATATACGAAAAGTCATATACATTCAGATTTTAATTTGTAGATATCTAGTATAATAATCAAATTATTTCATTTCATATATATATCTACCAATGCTAACTGTTTGAACTATCGATACATGAAAAGTGGTTTTAAAATCCATTGCTAACTGTTTGAACTATCGATACAATGCTAACTGTTTGAACTATCGATACATGAAAAGTGGTTTTCAAATCCATTGCGACAAGGTAAGTAGTTATGCATTAACAACATTTCTTAGCTTGTGCCTTAACTATATAAAATAATACATAGAAATGTAACTCCATTTGACACATGCTCTGTTCAGAAATATTTTATTTCTATCTAAGAACGAACTCATTAAGCATAGCGTAGTCTAGATCCAAATTTATCTATATGAACAACAGATGTTTTCTGGTTATTACGGTTGAAATAGTTTCACTTACTAGGCAACGGATAGCTTTGTGCATCTTCTGCATGTAATTGCCCTAAATTTGCAGTAATTGAAATCATTTACTGTATATGAAACACTAATATTGATTCACCTAAAGGTTACCTGCTTAGTAAACAACATTAGTAAACACCTGGAAAACATTCAACCTGAGTTTTCAACATCCGGTTCAAATACCCTTCTGAACGGATACATGCACTGATAAGCGTTGCAGTTCTCTACAGCTAGAACAAAGAACATATGATACCATTTTATAAACGACTACATAACAAAAGCGCAATTTAATGATCCCTGTTCGGTGCTAAATTTAGGGATTAATTTAACTCCACAATTAATATGCGTTTGCGTTTAGTTTGGTATTATCTACAATTCGTATAGTTTAACTTAATTTTCCCAGATATGTAGCACTTCAAACTAGAACGGTTTTACCAGTTCTTCAGCTACTCCGTCAACGGGTAAGTATAACGATATTGAATTGAAAATTACTATTTGTAAATCTCTGAACAACAGATATTCAGTAACAGTCCTTTAGAGTAGACAATACTGGGTGTCACAATTTGTAGATAAAAACTAGTTATATTCCACGTCAATAAATATAAGGCATTAATGATAGGATACTGATTATTTAGATTTGTTTAAGTTCAAACTTGCTGGCACATAATTCGCCCTGAAAATCAAGAACATAGCATAATATTGCAATCAGCTCAATTCACCATTGTATACATCAACTTCTTCATTATGATAAGTTGAAAGAAACAATATTTTTCCTGAGTAGTCCTGTGTATTAGACAAAACATGATTATATAATGCTGAAAGAAATAAAAAGAAATAATTAGTTGTGTTTGTATAAAACGGAATATATTCGCCTCGAAACTCTGAAGTTTTCTAAGAATAACAACGAATTAGCAACAAAAGAAGCGCGGTAAAATTCATGAAAGGCCTTGATACACGGACGGACAAATAATAAAGAAAGTTACTTCTAGTGAATCAATAATTACGCGATATGCACACTGTGCAAAAGTAATAGCCTTCTTTTCGTTTCTCACGCAGCGGTTTTGTTTTGATCTATTGATAAAAGTACTTAAATTAATACGACGGATATTGGCAGTGCTCTTCAACACGTTTGTAGATAATCTCACAAGAACATGCACATCTACAGTCACTTCTCACATATTGTTTTCACTTATAGTTGCTACCACATTTCACTGGTTCTTCACCTCCAGATATGTTACCATCACAGCTGCCTGTGTAACTGTGTGATGTTTCCTATTCAGGTATTGATTTTAGGTATTTGGTCACTTCTGAGTTTAGCAGATTGGAAATGCTTTAAATTAAGCGCTGTATAGAGATATTTTTATCTTTCAATATATCACTTGATGCATTCTACTGTATACGTTCATCCCCAAGGCTGTGCATATGTTTGCTTATGCAATGCGCAAATGAGTCAATTTTATTGTTTGAACGACAAATGTGGATCTGTGCTTATAAACTGTTAAAAGATAATCTAAACATGTGCTACATACTAATGGAGGTAAAATATTGTATTTACATTTATATAGTTGCAAATAATATAAGATCTAACACACATACAGACACACACACAGACACACACATGCACGCACACATGCACACATAATTACAGTTAACGTATTAAATCTAGTAATATTTTAAAGAAAAGCGAATATGTAACGAAACATATATAATAAAAATATTACATGAAAAAAGGATTTCTTTCCTGGAGTCACTAACTAAATGCGTTTTTAATGTTTAAAAGCAATACATGTAAAGAAGATTAGTATGAATTGGTAATGGAAATATTCCTTTGTATAACGAAATTACCAAAAATTATGTGCTTCTGTATTACAGGTTGTTATACCAGATGGTATTATGTTAATGATTTCGTGGTACGGAAAGAGTTAAATAGTACATAATCAGGGAAGATGTTCAAAGAGAATCAACTATGGTTATCATAAGATTGAAACAAAAACACAGAACTAAATAAAGAAACGTAGTTGACCGGAAAAGATACATGTTTTTAACGTTGGAATATTTATTGTATCATAAACGTTAAGGTGGTTATATAGATATAACTTGTAAAGTTATATCTATATAACCACCTTAACGTTATATCTTTGGGAACGATTTAAGGATGAGATCGTATAGGAAGCGGAATGAATGAAGATAATGTGAGAAAGGACAGCGGATTGTAACAGTCAAGCCCATGTTTTCATTGAGGACAATAGAAGAGACTTTTACAAAATGTCAATGTTTTTCATTTCCTCGCGTTGATTACATTCATATTATATGCTATAGCTAGAGTTTTCCTTAAATATATGAGAGAACGCGATTCTGACAATCACGTTCCTGATGACATATTTATTATCTCAAACAAATTCTGCTGACACTTTTTTCATACTTTTAGCTACAGCTTCTTCGACTTCTGAGCAAAGTTCCTTAAATCTAAAAACATCATAGGCTAAGCTTGAAGCAGTGAGGCTAAACCTGTGAAATCTTGCAAGCATTAATTTCAAATTTTAGTATTGACTATATTTTATCTTTTCAGTTAAACTGTCATCTGCCAGTGCAAAGAAGACTTCAAATGTAACTAGTTGCGACTTAAAAGTGGACAAAATTCGGCATCGTGGTGGTATCTAGTATCTGCAGAAAAAAAGCTTTAGCGCTCAAAGACATTCATGTTGACATGGTTGCTACATGAAAGGAAAACGCTATAGCTTAATCAACATTGCAAAATGCAGAGATGATAGAAATTCATAAATTATTTAATGCATTGCTACATATGTCTACATAAAAAAGCTATGCTTTAGTTGTTGTATTCCTCATCCATAGGATATTTCAAATATGCTTTCCAAAATCCATGAATCTTCAGGGGAATATTAGTACATGTGTTTTAATAAAAGCTGCATTAGTGTTCTGAATGTATGAGTGTTTACCTTCGGGATATTTACTAATTTACAGCAATTAGAAGTATCTGTGGGCAGTTTCTGTGACTATTATGACTTACATATATATATATATATATATATATATATATATATATAACAATATTGGTGAATGAATGTATATAGTGCTTTACTTTGTATTTAGACCTTTGTGCAAATGGGCGGGTGTGAAGAGGAGAATTAAGGGCGTAGCCAGAATTCGAAATCACGATGCAGGTATATCCGATTCTTAATTCTAGAGATTTGAGCTGTGAAGATTTCTTAATCTTTATTCGTTTGCGCAATTTCTGTTGATCTATTGTGTATTTCAGTGGAATTCGGTGATTTAGTTGATGATTTAGCTCCTCTTTCTAGTAAGGTGGTGCCTCGTGTGCCCTCTAATTATAATTATAAATTTTATTCACTACCTATTTAACGCTATTATTAGTTGCTACCACCTATATTTTTGTTGTTATTATTATCAATTATTTATATTTACCTCTGTTAATAATATTATCTATATGAATATTCCTTCGAATATTTACTACTTATATATATGTATATATATATATATATATATATATATATATATATATATATATATATATATATATATATATATATATATATATATATATATATATATGTGTGTGTGTGTGTGTGTGTGTGTGTGTGTGTGTGTGTGTGTGTGTGGCGTGTATTAGTTGCTGAGATTATCTTTTCGAATACCTTTCATTTTCCTGTAAATGGAAGTTAAATCCTGGCGTACTCAATGCCTCATAAAATTCGATTTCTATATTTTGTACTTCTATTATCTGCCATTAATAAACACATTCGACACAAGTGCAAGTGTAATCTTCTTTTATTAAACCTATGGCGATATTTTAGAGAAATTATAAAATACAATCGGGATGCAAACGATGGATGATCCTAAATTTGGAACACATTTTGTTAACGTTTGCTATGTTGGACTACTACTAAGCGATAAGAAGAAAATATCTTAAAATATAAAGTTCAGATAAATAACTGTATATTGTCCCGTACAACGATTGCTCTCAAATTGTCTCAAATTGTGGCGATAGACAGATGACAGACTTGTGACGCAAATTCTTCCACAATTAATCCCCCTCACTATTAAGTCGTGATGTTTCTAACTCATACTCCTTAATTTCTATAGATCAGATTAACATATACCTGAATTCCGTACTTTACATTTTTATTTATGTTGTGATTAATTAACATTGCTAAATTCGTAACATTGTTTATTCCACCCTAATGCTAATTCATCTAAATTGTTAAATACAATGCATTGAAAACAGAGCTCTGCGACCAAAGGATTGTTTCAAAATTACTTGGTGAAATCGATTAAATTTTACAAACAAAGTATCCTGACACGTAAAGTTTCTTCGGAAAATGGACCATTCTATTTTACTATTATGCCCGAATTTGACTTTTATAATTAATATTAATTGCCATATTTATATAGACTAGAACACTATAATTAAGAAGCATAATTTTGGAAAATAAGCACCTAACAGAATTTAGGCCTATTCAGCTACTCCGAGAGGAGCGTGCATCAATGTAACTTCAATCAACCACAAACAGTATTGTCGAACCGTTAAGTTAGGGGGACGTAAGTACACCACACTAGTTGCCAAGCAATAGTGAGGAGATAAACAAACACAAAAACACAAAGGCAAATACACACACGCAAACATATATGCGACGAATTTCTTTCAGTTTCTCTCTACCTCTCTACAATCCACTCAGGAGGTGTTGGTCGTGGTCGGCCCGAGGTTTCTGGAGCAGATACTTTCCCAAGGTGTTAGGCAGTGGAAGTGAATCCGGAGCAATGTGATTTGGGAAAAAAGCTTCTTACCACACAGCTACGCCTATGTACATAGGTATGTATACACATGTACATATATATATGTGTTTGTGTGTGCGTTGTAGATAGATCGATATATATATAGATCGATATATATATATAGAGAGAGAGATAAAAACCAACTGGTTCTACTGCCTTTTTATAAGAAACAAGGACACTATCAACATAAGGTGGCTTAAATATACCCGATGATCACTAGCAAAACGTCCCCACCCCGAAAAATGGAATAGCATTTACCACAGCTACTAAAACCACTTTTTAACACCCTCTGTCACTAATAGGCTATTAGTAGTAGCATTTAACCAAACAGTCATTGAAACACACCAACGCATTATACATAAATTTATGTATGACGTAAGTGATGAAAACGGAGGTTAGTTGTTCCAGGCGATATCCAAAGGGAACATTAACTTAACAACCTATTCTGATAAAGGAATAAACACATCATACCAACATATAGGCACACACACACAATCATGTTCATTTGTCTGCATAGATATGTATATATGTTTATATGTTGGAGTATCTGCGTATAGTTTATTTGCTAAAGTTTAGTTGCTAAAAACAAAATGGTATGTTTTGTGAAAGTAATCAATCTCTCTCCCCATATAAATATATATATTATATTCATATGGGGAGAGAGGGGGAGAGAGAATGAGGGAGTTAGAGAGTGATTACTTTCACATAAAAAACCATTTTGTTTTTAGCAACTAAAATTTTACATCGAACGATTATATTTCGCAGAGCACTGTTATCTAGAGATTGTACTTTACAGAAGAGAGAAAATCTTCATATCTTCCATTATTGGTGTTTTGACTTGATTGAAGTCAACAAGTATACGATTTTTTAATGTTTAACTAATTAATACAATATTTGTGCTTTTGTGAATTAAACTGGTTTTCAAGAATTTAATTAATTTTGTAAATTTCGAATATTAGAACACATTCGGAATTGCTTTTAGTACATCTGACCTAAAAAAAAAACACAATCATACATTGATGAAAATAACAATGTTATTATAGATAAAAATTAATATAGAATGATGATTTTGAAATGGTGGATTATTATTGGACTTAAACATTCTTAATCATTGTGGTGGAATTCTAATTGGTAGACCAAATGCTAAACGTACAAGGACACGTAAACCACACAAAAAATTAACATGTACGGAAAAAACGTAAACCATACAATAACTTGACATGGACGGAAAAACACGGAGAAATGGTACACAATTACAGATAACAGGACATTAACGACTGATGTATTTCGACTAAGCATGAATTAAATTAAGCTGGTGTGTGTGGATGTATAAAGCCTTACGGCAGTGACGGTTGTTCCGAAATTCAATTTTTCCAAAATTTGTTATCCATATTTACAGTTGAAAAGATCTCAAGGATCGAAACCGGTACTGAAATGTTTTTTATAAAAGTATTTTAGCATTTTCTACCTTGACTTTTATTTTGCATATATATATATATATATATATATATATATATATATATATATATATATATATATATATATATATATATATATATATATATATAATATTAGGGACAAAATCCAAAATAACAGGTAGAAACTTGTTTCTTTTCCCTAAAACTATATATATATATATATATATATACACACTCAATATTGTTACACACACTCTCCGATGGACATTCATCTTACACTAGAATCATTCACACTTACTAACATCGGTGTTTGTTCAGAACGAGAGGGAGAATGAGAGAGTGTGACTGAGTGATAGAGAGAAAGAGAGAGAGAGAGAGAGAGAGTGAGTGACTGAGAGAGACATAAGGAGAGAAAGCGTAAGAGAAATTTGTAGAGATAAATACGCTAACAGATAAAGAGTAACAAAGACTTGGGAAGAAGCAATATTATACGCATAAAAGAATATTACAAATATAGAACTTTAGAAACTTAATTGAAGCAGTTAATATAACCCAGAAAATACCAAAAAGATTAAGTTACGGCTAGAAAAACCCATTGAGTATGAAAATCAATTACAATAACAAAATGCAAATATATATATATATATATATATATATATATATATATATATATATATATATATATATATATATATATATATATATATATTGATGCACACACACTTATATACATATACATATATGGTCACGAATGCTGGGTAATGACTAAATTAGTACGATTGCGAATACAAACAGCAGAAATGGCGTTCCTCCGCAACAGTGTGCACACCTTGGAGATCAGTATGCCTGGCAAGATAGAGCCGCTACTTATCTGCATTTAGAAGTCACAGCTACAGTACTATGAACATGTGATTAGAATATCACAGGATTGAATCGTAAGATACTTCAAGCTGAACTAGGAAAGACGAAGAACGGTTTGTTCGTATAGCATTTAAAGTTTGAGACTGTCAGGCTTGGAAATCCTGCCGGAATGCCTAGTGACTACAGCTTCGGATATTATATTTTGTAGAAGTTACCTTAGGAGTCTACGTTCCCCCACCCCAAGAAATATCGGATAGGTAGGATGGATGGATGGATTTACGTCAGTTTCGATTAACGCTCATAAGTCCTAGATGCATCCAGATAAAAGACATCTGAGAAACTTATAAAATCTCTCACAGACACGCGGTAGCTTCTGGTCTACAGATATATTGTGGTTCCTTTCTAATGTTTCTTCTCCTGCTCTTCTCTTCCTTTGAAATTAACTTAGCTAATGCCTCTTTTATCCACACACGCTCGACTCATTAAAGACCCCTCTTACAGTTACCCTTCTTTTTATCTACCACCCTCCAGGACCCGGGCAGTCATTATCCGGAGGCTTTTCCGCAACGTCAGCCCTCTGAAATTATTTCACTACGCATGATATATCCAGAGTATTTTCAGTCACACATGTTTAATTGAAACGTGAATTGCATCAATCTTATCGGTATAGAATGGCCTGCGAAAGCCATGGTTACTCCCCCTTCCTCAAGACACAGTTCTTAGGGTGCAAACGACGTGAAACTATGTGACAAAGCTGCATCATTTAAAGTCAGTAGCATTCCTGATAGAAAATCAGAGATAAGAATATACCTATGTTCTGGATTGATATTTTTTGAAGTGATAGAATGCATAATTGATTTCAGTAAGAATTCAACTCCGTGGAAAGAATTAGAACGAAAACGCAAATCATTCTATAAGATCTATGATAATTCTATCAATGTGCATCATTTCTGTATTATATAGTCATAATCAAGAAGAGGTCTTGACTTCTCAAAAAATCCTAACTGAACATCAGTTTTCAGTTTTCAATTCTCTTAGGTATTGAATAGATGTGACAAGGAATTTCTTATCTATATTGAATAACGTATTCATTGATTCCTTGAAATAATTCATATATCTCTCTCGTAGAATTGTAATATTTACTTAAGACATAAGGCGCGACAGGCCACGATCATGGCCGTCAGATAGAGGTCGACAGGCCTCGATCGTGCGCCAGATAGATGCATTTAATTTGAGCGTTTGTTGGTTGGTGTCTAATATCACTCAAACGCTCTGATATCCACCCACCCCGAGAGTACAAGTGGACTAATAGTTCAACTAATGACTTTTCAGTTGATGTAAAACTTGCCCCCATTATTTACTAAGAAGATATTTTAACTAATCTTTTTGTTTTTTAGGTGTGCAATGTAGTCTCATTTTCATAAAATGTGCTCAGCAGTGCGTGCTATGTAAGTGCAAATTCCTGCGCTTCATCGGTTAAACAATATCGGATTAAAATCAGAAAATCCTTTAACTACTTGAACTGTACTACAAGCGGTAACAAATGTTATGATTATGCTGATAAATTTGTTGAGTTTACCGAATATATATCGTATATTTCATATGCCTGAAATATAATAGTATAACCCAAAGCAATTAATTTTAACTGATACTTCACCTCCTCTTGTTCGAAGACAAACCAATTTTTTCCTATCATGACAGATATGACAAATGCGATTCGCTTGTAAGAAGCATTCTTTAGTTAAACATAAACTAATTTGTAAGAGATGCAGACGATATTCCTGATATAGACTTGCCTCAAACAATACTTCCAGACAACTGGAGGCTAGAAACGACATGCGTTTCCGCAACGGCAACCAAATTACAAAATATGTAAATTATTAAGTATTATATAACAATTACAACCACATCAATCATACACGAACGCTCACATATCACACTAATAGAACTTCATGAACTGTTCAATGAACACATACACATACTAGAGTATAACAAAACGTTAATATATACGGTGAAACATAAAAATAATTTAAATATATTGAGGCAAGTTGAAAGTTTTGTAATATTTACATAGCTGTTAGCTTGCAGTGAGTAAATAACAAGATCCAAACAGTTCAGTATGTCGAAGATGTCTGATGATATTGGTAGTATCGTGATAGTTGGTGCGCTGATATGTTGCCGCATTTGATTACAGTACTGTAATCATATAGTTCAAAACATTTCGCTCAGGTTGCTGAACCTCGACGTTGAAGAAAAGTAAATTAGGTCTAAAAATATGGATTTCAACGCTGTGTTCTAAGCCATAGCGGCAAATCTGACGAGCTTCGAAACTTACGAAAGTATGCCACTGTGAGGCGAAAATCCTCGGTTTTGGTTGACAGAAATCGGGATCTTCTGCAGCAAGACTGCGCAACACTTTATTCCACTCGAACAACCCTGAATAACTCCGAACTTCAACGAATCGAACCAATGTCAAACAACACCATGCATATAGGGTGGACATAGCTCTTTCGGATTACAACAGCTCGGATCCATGGTTCACTTTATGCACTCGCAATGTTTCACCAACCAAGAAGAGGTGGAAGCTTCAGAGAAGGAGTTCTTCATCTCGAATGAGAAAATCCCGTACCAGCGTGGGATCAAAGAACTTGCAGAAAGGTTGCTTAAGACGATGCAACTTGATGGACTCTTCTTAGACTGACACGCTGAAGAAATAAGCAAATAGAAAGCTAAAATATTAGAAAACGTTTGACGGGAATCTCTAAAATTCCGTATTGTACCAGTTACATATGAAAATAATTATGAGTAAATATAAATTAGACTTAAATAATAAAAAAAGTAGGACATACATTGCATTTTCAAGAAACATGGTTTAAAATATGAGAAAGAACAGTTAAAATATTAGATAAGGGAAAAGGAGATACAATGAAATAAAATAGTTAAAACATACAGTGATTATTTTCTAGAGGATTGAAATTGAAAATAGATGTCTGTCTCTCTCTGTCTCTCTCTGTCTCTCTCACTCACTCTCTCTCTCTCTCTCTCTCTCTCTCTCTCTCTCTCTCTCTCTCTCTCTCTCTCTCTCTGTTTAGCGATCTCTTTGTCTATCTCTCGATCTACCACTACATACTCATACATATATATTTCGGAGAACTACTTGGCAAAATTGTTAATTATTAATTTATTAATTAATTAGCAATTCCCTTCCCTATATATATATATATATATATATATATATATATATATATATATATATATATATATATATATATATATTTATATATATATATATATATATATGAGCAATGTTAATTCTCTAAATGAAGTATTAACAGTAACTGCACGATAAAGTGACGAAGGGAAATAACCCTGAAACCCGGGTCCGTTCGTGCTACAGATCATGATGGGAGGGATAACTTCCCTTGGCAAACAGGACACAGTAGTGTGTCGATAAGCCAGCTGGAGGAGATGTCCTCCTGGGGCTAAAAGCAACAGTAACATCCACCCCTAGGGGTCAGCCACACTTAAGTGGCAATATACTACACTTTATATATATATATATATATATATATATATATATATATATATATATATATATATATATATATATATATATATATATATATATATATAAAGGGCATTAACTGTGTATTAATACCTCACGCTATATATCCCATAGATATATTTAAATATATCTATGGAGAAACGATGAATCTTTTCATTACGAAATTTTTCGTTATTTTTTCATTATGAGTTTTTTTCACGCTGACTACTTGATAAATTCTTATAAAGAATTTATCCTATATTATATTATATTATATTACATTATATATATATATATATATATATATATATATATATATATATAAAACTATACGAGACTTATTAGGTAGCCATGCTAATACTCCGAGTTTCGGATGCCGGGGTGGGAACCCACGCCACTATCTCTTCAGTTATCCGGCCATTGAAAATTCCTGTGAAAAATGACCGTCAAACAAAGGGAAATTACTGTGTGGTTGACTGTTATTAAGACAAAAGAGCTAAGACCGCTAAGTAAGGGAAGGAATTAGAGGTAAGGGAGTAGAAATGTCTATGGTGTTCGCGTAAGCGCACCAATCTGTACATTCGCCTATATGTATATACTCAACCACGCTCGCTTGAAACACACATACTCTCCCACATGCTCGCCATAAACTATATATTTAACCAACTCACGAGGAAATAAACTCACAACGAGTTACGAAACCAACAAATCTTTTTTGTGCAAATTTTACTGCAAAGAATCGTAAAATTATGGAACATTTTTTGGCCGGTTTGCTCCAATTGTAAGATCAGTAACAAGAGCAACTAAAAGAACAACAACAGCAGAAGCAACAACAACAACAATTACTATTACAGCGAAAGATGCTGCAAGCAATAAATAGTATGTCATCAGGAAATGCTGAAAAAGTTTTCTCGCCATTTGAGGTTGCCAAATCGATAACAATGTTTAAGTACGAACCAGGTAAAGGAGTTGCTTTCGAGGCGTATTATCGGAGATACCAACAAATATTCGACAAAGTGTGCGAAGATAGGAACGACGATATGAAAATTGGCAGCAAGAGACCATGAGCGTTACATCAATTACGTACTCCCGAAAAAACCTTCTGACATAAACTTAAAAAATACAATAGACATATCGTGTAAAACTTTTAGTGAGAAAAGCTCGTTGTTCAATACATGTTGGAAATGTTTGAACCAAGAAAAAAAAAACAAACAACGAGGAGGAATACATCACATATACTATTAGAGTTAACAGGGATTATGAAAAGTTCAAGCTGGACCAATTTATGCCAGACATGTTCAAGTGTCTGATTTTTACAAAAGGACTGACTGCAGAAACAAACGCAGAGGTAAGAACAAGAATTCTCACTAATCTAGAACATAAGTAAGCTGAAACGTAACCAAGCTGTTGCCATACAACAATTGTCAGATGAGTGTGTAAGAATAGTAGATTTAAGAGAACATAAAAAATTAAGAGAACATAAAGATTGCTCCCAAGTGAAACAAGTGCGATTTAGAAAACAACTGTGTACCAAAATACAGTCCAAACAGGACAAGAGCAAGAAAAAGGCGTGTTTGCATATGGCGGTCTACACCAGAGAAAAAAGTGACCATTTAAGACAGGCGAATGCTTCCGTTCTGAAAATGTTCTCACACAAAAGCGCACGGTAAAACTAAGATGACAAAACGTCGGAACAAAAGAAAGAGAATAAACAGGATGTCTTCGAAAGAAAATAGTAATATAACAAAAAGGAAATTTGTAAATGTGAAAATTTTAAAATAGAAGATTAAAAATGCAGTTAGATAATGTAAATAATATTAGCATTGTAAATGAAGAAACATGAAAGTATGTCGCTAGGCCGAAATTAATTAAATCTATAAAAGTCGCGCATGGCGTTACGGGCAAAAGATTGTATTTTATTAGTGAATTTGTGTATAATGTAACATTTCATGACCAAATGAAAACGGCAAAAATATGTGCTAAAAAATTCAGTTAATTAATTCGGCATAGAATTGTTCAAATTATGGAATACGCCCATAAGTGTTTTGTATGGGAATATAATCGGTTAAGACGAAGGTTCGAATGAGGCTGAGGAACTGAAACAAAAAGTAAAACATTTATTTCCAGATGTTTTCTCGGAGGAACTGGGATGTTGCACGAAAACGAAGGTAACAATTGCTGTAAAACAAAGTGCATCGCATGTATTGAAGCCAAAACGGAATGTACCCTTCACAGAAATAGACCAGGTAAATAAAGAACTTGAAAGACTTCAAAGCCTAGGAATAATCGAGAAGATGGACCACTCAGAGTAGGCAGTACATACGGTCTGCATAGAAAACAAAAGTTAAGAGTTCATGCAGATTTTTCAACAGGTTTGAATGATTCGTTAATCTCACATAACTACCATTGCTGAGTCCTGAGGACGTGTGTGCAATATTGAATGGAGAAAACTCTTCTCAAAATTAGATATCTCGGAGGAATATCTACAAATCCAAGTAAAAGAATGGTCTCATTTATTAACAATTGATACACGCAGTGGCTTATTTAAATTTAAGCGGCTTTCCTTCGGTGAAAAGAGCGACTCCTCCAATATGTCAGCAATAAATGGATAAAATACTGGGTGACTGTGACTTTGTTATCGCCTATTTAGACGAAAATCTAATAAAAAGTGAATCACAAGAGCAACAAGTAGAACACGTTAAAAGGGGATTCGAGAAGATAAGAGAATACAGTTTCAAGTTCACGGAAGACAAAAGCGAGTACTTTATGAAAAAATATTAAATACTTGTGCCAGATAATAGATAAACATTAACGAAAGGCGGATCAATTCAAAGCAACTGCAATGCAAAATATGCCCACGCTGAATAATGTGACTATGCTACAAGCATTATTGGGCTTAGTAAATTATTATCAAATTTACAGTCCCAATATACATAATATAATGGCCCCACTCAATGATTTGTTAAAGAGAAATAAAAAATGGTGTTGGACTCATAAGTGCCAGAAGGCATTTGCCGAGTTAAAATAATATCCTCACACCGGACTTATCGTTAAAGCATTTTGATCCAAAGTTGGATATCATACTGACTACGGATGCAAGTGATTACTGTGTCAGAGCCGTATATATGACGATGGCAGTAAAAAGGCTATAGCCCACCCAAGCGTCACAATTATTATTACGGCTGAAAAGAACTATAGTCAGATATAAAAGGAAAGTGTAGTATTCATATTCGGTGTGAAAAATTTCCATAGATTTTTCATGGAAGACGTTTCTGTCAAGAAACGGATCATCGCCCACTACTATCAAGATACGGTTCTCGTAATGGAATGCTAACAGACACAGCAAATAAACTACAGCGATGGGGCACTACATTATTGAATTATGATTACAACATGGAATATTTACCGTAAAAAGGAAAAAGACTATGGCATTTGGAGGGTTTGTTCAGACTGATACCGAAACACTACAATCCATTGGAAGATAGAATAATTACAGCATTAAGATCAGAAGGAGAAATAAAAGAAATGTAGAATGTGGTACACGTATTACAGGTAACTCTATAAGACATGAAACGGAATGCGGTAGCGGACAAATCCATAACAGAAAGGAAAAGAATATTGTGGTCAAGAGAAGTAAGTAGGAAAAGGATTTGTGTGAAACGAAACCGAAACGTGGACATATACTCATTTTCTGATGGCATACTGATGCATGCACAGAGAATAGTGATACCTGAAACACAACAATGAAAATATTGAAGGAATTTCCTGTTGGACATCCTGGTATTTTGAGGATGAAAGCTTTAATGCGTAGTTACGTGTACTGGCCAAAAATGGATACAGAAATCTAAAATTTAGTGAAAGGCTATAGAGGACGTGCTCTAGCAGCAAAATTACCGACAATAAACAGTGAACCTTGGCCAAATGCAGATATTACGTATTTGACACTACACATCGATTTCGCTAGTCCTTTGAACTGTTCATACTACTTCGTGGTAGTTGATAGTTTTTCTAAATGACTAGAAATTTGTAAGTATATAAAACCAACGTCCTCAAATCTGACAATTTTTTTACATGAGCTGTTTGAAAAATTTGGCATCCCAGACGCTGTAGTGTCCATCAATGGAACGCAATCTGTGTCTTTTGAATTTAAAATTCGTGACACAAGAACGGAAAAAGTTATGAAGGTGGCATAATTAACAAACGCATAGGAAAAATGCTATACTTGGTAAAAAAAAAGTAGAATAGGGCTACACAAAAGACACATGAACCAACTGAAAAAACAAAATTCGTTGAGAGCGAACCCAAGAGAATGGAAGAACCAATGAAATGGTTAGATGATACTTTTCAAGTACCAACGCCACTGCGACTGATTGAACTGAGACGCACAAGCGTAAGAAAAAGAAAATCTACGGAGTTCCTAGAGGTGGATGCCAAACGGAAAAGCTATTAAACGTGTAACTAACAAAAAAACTCAAAAATGGGAGGTGGACTGATATAAAAAAAGTATTGCTATTAAAACAGCTAAAACAGCACACCCGAAGAAAAGGAAAAACTTAACAGGGGAGGTGTTGCGGGGATAATACTAATGATGGTACACTCCTCCCTTGTGACGAATATAATGCGGCTGTCGCTATAAATAATTTGACGTCAGTGAGTATAGGGACAGAGTACGAAATAGACGTTCTTAGATAGTGATGTTTTTACTGGTCTAACAAATATGCTGTTATACCGATGTGGGTGAGGTAACAATCCGACATTAAGCATTACAACAGTGGCGACAAAGACACAATAGTATAGATACTAAAAAAGGCGGCTATACGCAATATACAATGAAGCAAATATTCAGTTGTCACTAATTGCGACTGAGGTGAAGGGTAGAACATTTCTAGAAATATGATCTAAGAGCCCTTGGGGCCGGGGAGTAACGCATGTCTACGTACTAACATGGGAGATAACCGCCCCCCCCCCAGCTAGCGAGTTCATCATACTAGACTAGTTTCGCTTTGAATTAAAAGCTCATCAGTGATGACTACACTAGGTCTATGAACTCGCTATTTGTATGTGCATATCCATGTGTTCTTTGTGGCACTATGGGTTTTCAGCTCTTAATTCTACTAATATAGGTGCTACTTAGTCACAATTAGTGACAATTAATTTTTTAATTTTTGGTTTTATATTGTGTATAGCCGCCAGCGTTATTTTATAATTTCCACATCGCTACTTTACTGAATCATCCACTGATTTATAAGGTAAATCATATATATAGTGATAGCGTGAATTTAGCCAAGCTATCGAGCGACGGAGTACTCATCACTGATGTGATTTAGTTAAAAGCGAAATTAAATTCGTATGATGATCCACTTGCTATGGAGTGTTTACCTCCCCTACCAGTACATAGACATGTGTTCCTTTCCGGCCCTTAGGGCTTTTAGCACATATTACTAGCAATGTAGGTGCTACCCTGCACCAACAGTCACAGTTAATGACAATCACACACACACACACACACATGTATATTCATATATATATATATATATATATATATATATATATATATATATATGTGTGTGTGTGTGTGTGTGTGTGTGTGTGTGTGTGTTTGTGTGCTAGTGTGCGTGTTTGTGTACAAAAAAACAACAGACCTGCATATATATATATATGTGTACTTAGCTGAATATACATGTATACACACAACTTTATTAGAACACATACAATGCGAATTATACACACAAATAAACACACATATGGGCATACACACGCGCAAATCTAATAATGTATATCAATGCAAATGCATATTTGCATACACACACAAATAAATCCAGCGCTTGAAGATCTTTAACCTTTGATACACAAAACCTAAAGATAAAGTACACAAACAAGCAGGTTAACAGAGGATCAGAATTAAAAATAGAGGAAATGTTCATGTGTCTCACGTAACTATGTGCTATGCTGAAAATATACTGACTTTGAAATATGCAGGAAACCAAAAATTAATTGGCATGATACTTACATGTAAACAATACCAGAGAGTGGAATGAGCAGTAAAATATATAATAGAAAACGAACCAAGAAATATATCCTTCAGTTAAATGAAGATCCACTCATACTACAGGTGTGGATATATATGTGCTCCTACAAAAGAATAATGGTGGTTACAAAATAGGGAATAAATAATATATAATGCATTAAGAAATGTAAAACTATACTTAAGATATGAATGTAGCTGAGGTGAGAAGTAAAGTAAGATGTTAAAACCTATGTTCCGTAGCTGACAATATGTGCATCTCTGATCATGAGTAGAAGTAGTGGGGGTGCATGAGAGACATGTATGAGGAAGGTTTATTTATGGTTTGAATAAACATAATAATAGTAAAGTTTGAAGGAAATATAAGCCATTTTTCGTACTTTCTAGGGGTAAGCGAATCGAAAATAGCAATTGCTACTCAAGGACAAAAGCTATGTTATACGGTGTTATTTATTATACAATAAAGAGTATTATAATTATTAAAGTTTCAAACTTAAGCATCCATCACGTGACCAAGAGTATAGAATATAACACCTCCCATCATCATACATACATCTTTCGTGATCATAACGATATTGTACATGTTATAACAATTTTGGAGGTCATAACAATATTGTATAAAATGTAATAATTTTCCTTATCATGATCAAAAATGTATTGGCGAACAATAATATCCATCTTGTGCTCATAACTATATAATACAGACCATAGCATCTATCTTGCGATTTTCCCTACATTTTCGTGACTATAACATCCATCTCCAGCAATGCAAGTAGCAGATGTGTATATGCTTTAAATGTTGAGTTACGTTAACAAATAATTAATTGTATTATTTGCTTAGTTACTTTTACAATATTGTTATTTCTAATCGCACTTACTTTTATCATGGTACAGTTATTATACAGTAGTTCAAATTAAAAATGTAAAAGAACCCTAATAATGTGACTTCTTTCGTGAATGTCTGATCAGTTCAGGAAATAGTTTCTTCATTTACAATATCAGGGATTTGTTATAAGAAGGCGAGCTGGTAGAATCGTTAACACAACAGACACAAATGCTAATCAATATATCTTAAGTTCTGAGTTCAAATTACCCCGAGGTCGACTTTGTATTTTAACCTTTCGGAGTCGATGAAAATAAGTAGTAGCTACGAACTTGGTCAATGTAATCGACTGATCCACTCCCTCGAAATTCTAGGCCTTATGCCAAAAACTCAGAGCCAATATTCTTCATTCTTTTTTTCATTTCTCGATCGGATACTCTGTCATTCATAAACTGGATTTTGCGTACCGAGAGTGCCTTGTCGTATTTGTTCCGCCACTTTGAGTTCAGAATTCGTTCAAATCCTCCCAGTGTCTTCATTAACACAACCACCTCGAATTTCTAAATCCTTCAAGGCGGAGCTCCAGCATGGACGCAGGCGAATGACAGAGTAAAAGATCGTGAGTCTATATGTGTAGCAAATAAAATGGATCCCAGAATGCAAACAAACATACAGCAGCAAACCGTTTTCTTTCTTATGTGAACACTAAACTTTTACAGTCAATCTAATAATGCATTATTAAACAGAATATACATTTATGAAGACGAATTCTAATTGCAATGCATCTATATTCACGCGAATCAAACTTAGCGAATTCTGCTAGTTATCAAATCTCATGTATTTCTCATTAAATTCAAAATATGTTTGTTTTTTTCTTTACTGTATCTTCATCTTGGTAAATATCCACATAGCTAAGGCTGCTAGATTAATCAACATTTAGACAGCATATTCATTTTTCCTTTGTTTATTATTATTCATTATATGACTTCCTTCAGTTTTCAATTCCGAACATAGCTAAATAATTTGAATTGATATCTTTTTACGCAGCATATTAAACAACGTATGTTTTTCTCTTCATTATAAAGTCTTCGTCACTAACTATTCCTAATAATGTTAGTTCTACAACATTTCATTTCCTCTTTATTTAAAATTATTTAACATCTCAAATTCATTCATTTTTGAACTTTTCACAAATAACTATAACGATAGTCTATGAATTCTCAAGTTAGTTAATAATTATATATAATTTCTGGCAATTTAAATTAATCTTTTTCGTGTACATTCATTTCATCTCACTTGAGTATGACAGATGTGTAACGTGGCCGAAGTTAAAACAATAGCTTAAAGTATTCATTTGATATTCTTTCGAAGCTTTCTCCATAGAGTTACCCTTTACCGGAATCAGGCATGTGATCCCTTTTTCGAGAAGTGGACCGCTTGAGAAATGACTCATCATAAGGCAGGTCACACTGAAAAGCTATGACTGTTCGCTGTGCGTACCATTCAGCAAGTTTTGCAGACCGCATGCAGCCCGCGGGTCACAGTTTCCCCTATGACTAAATACATTTGCCCCGCTCACGATACGTAATTTGCAGGTATCTAACAATTCCGACGAATAAATAACGCTGGCCAACAAATTCTAACTTTATTCTACTGACGTACGTTTCAAATCTATTTTGGGGGTAATTTGGGGTCCCTAAGAGTTAAAATGGGAATAGTAGTATTCTATCACGTCGACATTTTTTTCTATGGGCTGGTCCATATTGGCCCCACCTGTAGGTCAATGTTTCAGAAATTGCTCGATGTGTTTTTCGTAAGGTACGCTTGCAGTAAGTCTCAGTGTCAATTGAGCGTTCAGTGGGGGAGGATGTGACGCTCTGGCGATCTAGTATATTTACCTGCGTAGAAGTGTATTTCCTAATAAATGTGTGCTCGAACTTCGACCGTCTTAATTTGTGTTGTTAATCTCTTTTTACTATCAACAAATATATAAAAGATATCATTTCTGTTGAATATTTATTTTATGTATGTGTTTAGACATCAGCTTAGACAAACCTAGATATATAAATATATTCTGTATTATTTTCTCTCCTGGGGGTTCGGTAGCATGGTGTTACTACGAAGGAAATGTTTGAATCCCCAAGACACTTTTTGTTTTATATGTGGGTGTTTTACAGTACCAGTTCAAATAATGAACATTGGTGACTTTGTGAAAAGATCCTACTTCACTTTCTTTACGTTTAAATTTGCTGGTCAGGACACGTCCTGGGCTCCGCACAATTTATGTAAACCCTCTGTCGAAACTTTTACGCCAATTGACAAAGGACACCAGGAAACCACTAACATTTAGCATTCGTATGGTATGGTGGCAGACAAAAGAAAAAAAAACAGATAAACGATTGCTACTTTTGTCTCACAAAGACCTCTGGTTATAGGAAGAGAACGCGACAGAAAATGTTATTCAAATCTGGATTCAACAACCCGTTTTCAAGGATCTACCTCTACTGCAAGATGTAAGTGATATATGTGAAGTAGAAGTAAATCATGAACATGACAGTGATACAGACATTTTAGAAACATCAACCAAAGAACATGAAAACATCGACCAAGCATAACTTATGATTTAGTTAGAGACCTAGGACTGTTAAAAGAGTATCATAATTGTTAGCTTCTAGGTTTAGAGAGAATAATCTATTGCAGAAAGAAACAAACGTGACTTTTTAACAAAACTGTCTTTTTATCTGAACTGGAAAATATTTTGCTTACTCTTTTGACATGACGGGACTGTTAAACATGATGGGTGTTGAACAGTACGATCTTAGTGAATGGAAACTCTAGATAGTTCAAAGAGGAGCCTAAAGTGTGTATTACTCCGTAATGGAAAATTGTTTGGTGCGTTTCCTATTGGTTAGTTAGTGCAGATAAAAGAGGATTTTGATTACATAAAAGTTGTATTAGATTCCCTCAAGTATTATGAACATAAATGGGTCATATGTCTGGATCTAGAAATGATCGTCTTGCTTGGCCAATATCCGTATTTCATGTGTTTATGGTATAGTCGAGTGAGAGACAAATATTGGGAGCAGAAACTCTTGCCAGTTAGTAAGAGTTTGCCATTTGGGAAGAAGAATATCATCTAGGAACTATATGTTGAGGGAGCGAAAATCATCCACTCCCTTCATATTAAACTAGGACTAATGAAGATATCAAAGATATCAAGGCGGATGGAGCACACACATGACGGCGGACTACTGTGGGAGTGTTCAAAGAGACTGTGTAGACATGAAACACTCCTGATGCTTTCGAAAGCGAAATTTTGTTTCGTGATTGTGAAGACATATGCATGATTATTTGTGTTTTATCCATCATATTAGAGAATTAACAGTATGTATTTAGTAAAATGTGTTGCCATTTTACATTTCATTTATCATTTCATATTCTATTGACATCATAACATATGGTCTGACGCTAAAAGACTTAGTAAACAATCCTGAGCAAGTAGATTATTTATAGAGTACATCATAAGGAAGGAATATGCTACAGAATGAAAACCTTATGTTAGAAAAAAATAGATATCACATTTGAAATCAACAACTAAGAATTAACTAAAAACAATCACAACACCAAAGTCACCAAAGAGGTGTGTTGACCAGTGTAATCCGTCAAATAATACTGGTTATTACTAGAAGCTGACTTAACCCCACGGATTACAAACGAGTGGAATTTTCTAAAATTGCCTGAAGGCCATCGCAAAATTATTCACAGATTTGGCGGTTATCCAGAAGTCGTACCGAAACTTATTAAACATTGACTGATAAATGACAAAGCGTTCTTAGACGGTTTTGGAACAGAAAGGACAGTCAGTACAACAGGAAAATAAGTAAGGCATTTGTTGTATACGTCACTTCCCGGACCGGGCTGTGTGTTGTGTTCTTGAGCAAGGCACTTTATTTCACTTTGCTCATGTCCAATCAGCTACAGAAATGAGTTGCGACATCACTAGTGCCAAACCGTATCTGCCTTTGACTTTCCCTTGAATAACGTCATTGTCGTGGAGAGGGGATTCTTGTATGCATGAATGTCTGGCTGGTCTTCCATAAACAAGCATGCTTAAGATTTGAGTTTGCTTCATTAGATATCTAATTTGCAGAGAGGTAGAATACTTCAGTTGACATTCTCACCCCAGAATATACACAAGAATTCTTTTTTAAATGAAAGCAAGTATATTACGTACATATATATTTTAGAATGCTTAGGGCACAAATCTTCACCTCATTACCATAAACCTGTTGCTTGAAAACTTTTGACACGCATGGACCTTGAGCAAGCTCTTCATTTTACGTTGATATATTCCTCGTTGCTTATGTGTTCTAAATGGATGATGGTGCAACTCTCTTCCCCTGTATCTCACGCATCCTAGATATTTCTCGTAGGTGTCTCCACGCGATTGCATTTGCTCTGAAGACTATTCGCAAACGTTTGGCATATGACAGCAAAACAATAGGTGCTAGTGATAAACAAACGACGAAGACTTACAATCCCCTGATTGACCAACACAGCCCACACTAATTATATTCTGAAAAGTAAATGAAAACAGGAAACAGACATATAGAAGCTGAGAATCAGACGTGAATGAATGCCTTAGTGGATTGCTAAATTGCAATCTGCTGATAACATATAACAATATTTCACTTAATACAATTTACGAAATTCACGAGATGTTGAAGCTGATTTCCTCTATATGCATTAGAAGCAACAGTGTCATATACGCACGCGCACACAGGAGCGCATACCTACACACACAAGCACACATGCACAAATACACACAAATACACAAATACACATAAATGACGTTACATCCTTTGTTTAAGATCTTTGATTATGTTGTCAGCAATTTCATAGGTATGTGTTGAATAATGATGCCTGATAAAGACCATAGTGTTCCTGTAATTAGAGAGTGAAAAACATCAACACTGTTATGTTCAGACAACGTTTCCAGTAAAGAGTTGAGGGACAGAGGATTTTCTATAGTCTAAGTAAAGATATTTGAATATGACATAGTACAATAAATCCCATTTATGTATACATGAACATTATAAAATTTATATTAAGATAATTGCATAAATCAATAAGCATTACTACTAATCTTTAGAAAAATCTTCATTGTGTGTAAATCATAATTACCTAATGATAATATGTTTATCTTTAAAATATCTAACGAATACATAATTGGAGTAAAAGTTTCTTTCTAGTACAGAGCAATTTTTTTTCACGAATAAATATTAAGTGTAATAATCCTGATAATAATCTATTTGTACTACAGGAGATTTGCTTCTACTGCCATTTAGATAAAGTCAAAGAGAAACGCCTATTGGTTCAGTGGACGTTTCTGATTCCTTCCTTTTTCAACTGGAGTGAGCGTGGCCATAGTTTATCTCCACAATATGAGTGTTTGCATGGTCATGGCTGATCATCCGCCACAGTAACTATCAAAAACATTTGCAGGTCTTTCATTGTGGAAATTTGGTAAATATGGTAAAAGACCACCGGGAAAGAAGGAATGGCAGATGAGAGAGGACCGAGGGCAATGAACATATATTATGTATAGTGCTGCTTCTACAAAGAAAAGATGAGATGATGACTGAAGAGAACACGAATGTAGTGTGCATGCAGATAGATATATCAAGGAGTATTGGAACAGCTGACTGAATATTTGAGAGAGGATAAGAATTAAGTGAAATGTAGTACGAATAAAAATACACCCAATCGAAAACTCTACTTCATTGCTTCCTGCCCAAAATTTGTAAAATGATTTGTACCTAATACAGTTCTATATTTCATTTGTAGCTCGTGAACAATGAAGTACTTTTGTAACTTTGAAACAGTTTGACAAGTAATGAGATCCAGTATATATAAAGTTATGAGATTTCGCTATTATAAATCTTCATTAGTGAATCGGTCAAGCATTTGTAAAGACTTCTTTGTTGCATGTTTTTCACGATGAAGTAAGAAAAGATGTGAGTCTCTTCATCCACAGGTATAAATATAAAATTGAAACTTTTTGGACACAGTTTGAGGCGACTGTTGTTATTGTTAGGCCTAACTCATCGTAAAATAGGTATCACCACGATCCATATCCAAACTACAGTGGGAAATACCAGCAACTGTATTTGGTTAAAAAGAGGCGATGAGCGATAGCTGGAAGTATATTGTGCTTTATTTGATAACCAGTTGATATAGCAAGGTGCGCCTCATATCAGTGGTGGGGGTGGAGACGGTGTGCATTGATACCGTCGAGAAGTAGGCCCCGAAACGGTGCGCATTCTCTCCTGATGACCCCATTAATTTGCTGGCTCCCGGTATGCGGAACTCTCGACTAGTAAAACTTGCATGTGTAAGTTGTTTGCAAAACATCAGTGCGTATCTTAGAAAACAGTCTTATCATTATGAGGAATCTCATATCTATCCTACTCCTTGTGTAGTGGGGTGCGTATGTTTTTAGGGCTGATATGTGGGGTCAAGCTTGGAATTGAATTAGAGAACAAATTGTATCAGTCATCAACTCATCGTCGTCGTCGATGTCATCATCGTCGTTATCATCATCATTAGTAGGATTACAATACTCATCATTACCATCATGATGATCCCTCTTACGTCCATTTATAGATACTTTCATGTATATGACAAAATCTGAACGCAGATTTCGCCAATTGTTGTTGTTTCTTTCATAACTTTTCATAACCCTTCACAACATTTCTCCGTACTTTCTTTGCTCTTCGCTAATGGGTTCTTTTATTTTGATCGGAAGTAACCTGACACGTATTCCGCGACTGTTTCCATCCCATTACTAATCACTTAATCACTTTGTATTAGATTCACATATTTTACTACAGAAAAGCATTAAACTTTGCTCAGAAGCATCTGTCTTCTATTTTATGAGAGATTTTGTCGTCAGGAGAGTTAAAAACCTCACTAAATTTACACTCGTTACACTGCTATAGGAAGGTCCACGAGAAATGCTAAGATCAGCTGGGAAACAGTAGCTATGAACTACTTTGAAGATACCTTCAAACCTGAAATGATAATCTTCATGGCTGCATTTTCTGTCAGATGATCTGTACATCGGTTACCTGTGGTATTTCCGTATTTCACAAATGCGCCAGTGATAAGACAGAGCTAGTTATATACTCTTGATATTGTATTGAGTACATCATCAGAAATTCCTTTATGTGCTTATCTGCATTTAAGTTGCCGAGTCCTTTCATTGCAATAAAAATATATAGTATTTCCCACAAGGGAAAACATCGGTTTTTCACTAGTATAACTTTGAAGTTTCTCAATTCAAATGGTTTTAATGTTTCAACTTATTTCTATTTGAACATCACCTGTCCACCTCAGAAAACTAAACTTATTGTTATGCCAGATATCCCCCAGGGCAACTCTTCAGCTGTGGTTGGAATAATTAATATATTCAATAAAGATCCAAGAGCTGCCCCTTGATGAATTAATGTGCTTGTTAAATTTCTAGATCACTCTTCTAACATTTAGATAGCTGATGGCATGCTTATATATATATATATATATATATAGCGTGTAGAACACACACATGCCACTTCTTTATCTCTAATTCCTCTGTGACATCTATGATACACGGCATGATATCTACTAAAACTTTTCACAATTTTATAGGTTTTTGATTTTCTTATGCCCTAAAAAAGTTTACTTCTTGACTCACTACAAAGAATCCTTTGAAAGTAATTCACACTGACAGTGAGGTTAAGTTCATACCATCTCACTTTCTAATCAATTGTGCCAAAATTTCATTCTCATACTTTCTTATTTGTTCCTTAATTTTCTGTTCGTGCACGCGTTTTTTTTTTGTTTTTTTTTTTCAGGAACACCTTTGCATCAGTTGACATCATCTTTAGCGAATTGGTATGACATTGCCCTTTAGTAGTCGATTCGTTATGCAAATCTGCCAGGAATTTCCAGCATTTAATTTTTCTACGTAATACTGATAATTAATTACGAATTTGTTATATAGTTTCGCTTCGCCCGTATGGATATATCTATTGCACTGTTCCGCGACTATGTCACACATTTGACTGAAAATTTTCCCGTCTACGGATTTGGTATCACAGCAAGATGTTTCGTATAAATTTCGTGTTTACTTTGTAAGCTATGTGCCACTCTCCTCTCCACCTCAATACACGCGTAAGCTAGAACTTCTTTGAGGCAACATCTAAAGTAGAGACATTTTGGCTTCTATAATTTTCTTCTTCAAGTAGTCTTGCTTTTTGTATCCATTATACCGATAATCATTAATTTATGTGGATAATTTTGCAATTTTAACAAGGTATACAAAATTCACTCTGAATGTTGTAGACATTTTTTTCTTCTGAGTATGAATTATATAGGGCTCGAATGTTAGCCTTCCTTATAAGTCATGAAATAGTTGAAAGATTTTCTAAAGTTAATGCTGAAAACCTAGATTCAAAAACTACTCTTCCCGTTTCACTCCGTACGCTATAACAGTAGGGCTTGATTTATCATATTTTTCATTCCTTTGTATATCATATATTGGTGATCTTTTTTTCTCATTCGTCGGACAACAAGCTAGTTGTTTTACCGAAAATTACTCTACAACTCTGCATAAAGCGATTTTGAAGGATATTTATCGTGTTATTTTCACTAGAGAAGTTGTATGGCTGGGCTGAATCGTTCCTTAATCTTTAAATATGTTTTATCCCTTCATCCTAGACGAAGTATATTGTTTGCGGCTTGTGGTATCTACGTTTGTACTCCTATAAACGGCTACATGAATGCCAGCATCCTGAAAACCTGGTTTTCAGTATAGCTGTGAGAAAATATCTTCCTATATTATGTCGAAAGGGGCGCAGTACGACAAGTAGTAGAATGAGTCGTAAAATGAGGTAGTGGCTTTCAATATTGTATTTATCAACGTTGAAATATTTCCTGTCTGTAATGGTTTTAAAATAGTTCTTTTTTTGTTTTTAATAATATCTGTGAGTTATATCTCCCTCGTAAAGGGTGCCACGATATAACTTATATGCAGATAGGGAAAGATAGCAAGCATACTCGTCAAAATGAGTATTTTTTTTATCTCTCTGTAACGATGTTGATAAAAACTTTAACACCGGATTTCTACTGGCTGTAAGAGCGGGATGGAAAGAGAGAGGGGGAGAAGCAAAGATAGAGAGAGATAGACAGACTGAGATAAAGAATGAGAGAAGGATGACAGTGGGTCTTTGTGTTGGGGTAAAAGAACTCCATCAAGTTATATGGTTAACAGAACGTCAATAATAAGGGCTGCGGCACACTTATTTTTATTTGTCCTATCGTTTGTGTAGGCTTCTGATTAACAAAATAATTTTGCTCCAAATTATTATTTTTAAGTATTAGTAATCGGAAGTTCTATTCTACGTACGTATCGATTTGTTTGTGAATAACAGGATCAACGTCCTGTAAATGCACTCTTGACTGCTTTATACGTATCTTTTATTCAACAACAAAATAAGTATAATCCTTTCAATATTTTTCTCTTGGAAATTAATTACGTAGAAGCATATATGTTGTAATAAATACCTGTACAGCGTTATTCTATTAGAGAATAACATGCTGGTAATATCC
This sequence comes from Octopus bimaculoides, assembly GCF_046866305.1. Taxonomy (NCBI): domain Eukaryota; kingdom Metazoa; phylum Mollusca; class Cephalopoda; order Octopoda; family Octopodidae; genus Octopus; species Octopus bimaculoides. The sequence goes on along the minus strand of NC_142930.1, from coordinate 42,593,753 downwards.
CCCCCCCCCAAAAAAAAAATAAAAGAGAAACTTGTTCCGAAATAATCTTCCAATATTCGACCGTACATATGAACAACTCGCACATACTGATGCATTAGATAGGCGATATTCTCCTCGCCAGAATGTATCAAGTTACGTTTTCAGAGTACACCTAACATGTTTATATTTTAGATATAAGCACAAAAATGTTATTGATGAAAAAATTACAGCAGAAAATAAATTGGAATAGACAAATATTTCGTAGATATGAGAGCTCTCGTGTTATTTAAAAGTTCAATCACAATCTAAAATAGCTGATAACATTTCTCTGAATATGCATAGTGTTTTTTCTTACCTTGGAAATTTAAAAAATTTCTACCAAGCTGCTTTGAAGAGAGATAGTGAAGTCTATTTCAGAAGAAGAAACTAGCTAACGATGAGAATATATGTTATCTATTTCTGATCAAAGGGGAATCATTTTGCTCAAGGTAACTTTTGTTTATAGTACAACGCATGAAAGTAAAGAAAAGTTCTCGATTGCATTAAAGTTTGTACTTGAGACCTACATTATTTTATAGATCCCCACTATATAATAAAAGCAAAAGTTTACATTTGTTGGATTTGAAATCAGAAGATGGAGATCCAGAACAAATGCCATTAAGCATTTCTTCGCTGCTATAGTCATTTTTCCAACGCGTTACCTTTACTCAAACTGCCAATACTGTTTAGTTATGTATGAAAATATCAGTATACGTTTATTTTAATATTAACGCTTATGACTACCTTCAGCGCTGTACTCATCGTTTTCACCACCACCACCACCACAACCAGCACCACCACCAGCACCACCACCAGCACCACCACCACGCCATCATTATCATCATCATCATAATCATCATCATCATCATCATCATCACCATCACCAGCTGCAACATCGTCGTCATCATCACAATATCAATACAATATCATCACAATAGCACATCACGAAAGTTCCCATCATAACCATCCTGCTAACTGCCACCATTATATGCATTACATTTTCCTATATCATACCCGTTCCATTCTCATTATCGGTATGAACATTATATCAGTCATTTATTATCCAATATTTGCATCTTTGATACTATAATTAAAGTTATCAGTGCATAACACTTACTTAAAATATTAACTTTTATTTCAATGTGCTTTTGTAAATCTTTGAAAGATCGATGTGCGTAATGTGCTTTTGTAGAACATTAGAAGAATGACGTCTGTCTGTCATGTGGCTTCAACTAGTAAGAAAACCAAAATCTATAGTCGGATTGTCTGGCTGTTTGATATATAAAACTATAGATACTGTTTCTATTGACAAAACAGAACATTCTCACCATAAATCTAATTACGCGCCTACAAATTCACGAAACAAATTTAAATGAGTTTATTAATGCATACAGACGGAAAATAGTATATAGAAAATGTCAGGTACTCATTATAAATAACCTCAGACGAAATTATAACACACATTGCGATTTCTAATGTATTAACAATTCAAAGCTCAAACTTAGCAGCATTTAAATAGCGCCATTTTCTTTCAAATGAAATTATATTAGCAATCAGCCAAATCTATTTAAATTTAAAGACTAGACAAATTTCCTAGTTTGAAGCTACGCATCGAGAGAATCTCATAAAATTTCTATTCAGCATAATTTGCATATCTCTTGCAGAAGTTCTAATAAGAAATAACGATACTTAGCAATAATATTGAATGAATAATTTAGCGTTAACCGTAAAGCGTAATTACTACCGCTCCAAGAAAATTGAGAATAGAGAAATATTGAATGATACCTCGGTGATATATTTAATTTATAATTGAATTGAAGATATGCTGATATACATCAAATTAAGCGCCGTCACAACTACCAAAACTAATGCTAAATTAATCAGCATCGTCTCAAACGTAACAATCATCATCATCGTCTTCATCTTCGCTATCGTCGTCGCGTCATGATCATCATCCCGATTTTGTTCTACATTAACGACAACAATATCCAGTGAGCGAGGGTAGAGAAATGGAAATCCCCCCCCCCTCGCATCTATACTGTCAACAATTGAAATTTTACTTTGAACAATGTAGTCCTATAGTTATGTTATCAATGACAATCTGATTTCAATTCCAAACCGACTTCGATCGCAGATCATTACAATTGGGTTGAACATTTGGTCAACAGCAACAACAATAGCAACAACAACAACTAAGACATCTGTGGAATTTGAACTCAGAACATAAAGTGAGAAGAAATGCTGCGAAGCATATTGTCCTTTGAAACAAATAAGAGACACATCTTCACCCAAATCTCTCTTGATCATACTAACAACGGGAGTACATTGAACAAACAACACATAGCAGACGTGGACTCAGGACGAAATAAAGCCCAGTCACATGATGGAACACATATGAGAAAAATCTGTACCAAAATCACGCTCCATCATGTTATCAATTGGAATTCATTGAACAAGGTATTATGTATATATATATATATATATATATATATATATATATATATATATATATATATATATATATATATATATATATATATATATATATATAGAGAGAGAGAGAGAGAGAGAGATAAAATCAAAATATTCAACAAGGATATTCAAAATTAATGCAGTACGATCGTTTCACGCGACTCCATTTATTTAAGCAATGTAAACAGTACGTTAAAATAAAATGCAGTAGATAGTAGTTATAATGTTCACATTTCTTCAATAAATGGAAACGCATGAAACGATCGTACTGCATTAACTTTGAATATCCTTGTTGCTTATTTTGATTTTAATCACTCACCTTATTTTGGAATTGTATGGATAATACCATGCTTAATTCTGGTGCCTAAACTTAAGTACCATATTCACCTTGAATCTAAATTATATATACATACATACATACATACATACATATATATATATATATACATACATACATATATATATATATATATATATATATATATATATATATATATATATATATATATGTATATATATATATATATATATATATATATGTATATATATATATATATAGATATATATATATATATATATATATATATATATATATATATGTATATATATATATATATATATATATATATATATATATATATATATATATATGCGTGTGTGTGTGTGTGTGTGTGTGTGTGTATACGAGAGAAGGACGTGACAAAATAAATGTGGTTACGTGTGAGAAAATCATTACTCATAAGTATATTGTGAGACGTAGCAGCGAAAACAAGAAATATCATCATCGTCATCATCATCATCATCATCATCATCATCATGATCGTCGTCGTCGTCGTCCTTCTCTTCTTCCTCGAAATTTTAGCACCCCCCCCCCCCTATGGAAATAATTCTTAATTTGATTAGTTCACGAAATACTTTCGAAGTAGTACTTGTTTATCAACTCAGTTCATAAGATATGGTGTCGAAGTTACAAGAAGGACACAGTGGAAGTGTTATGTTCAGCAATTTATTTACACAAAAAGAATTACATTATATTTTTGAGAATTTCAATATATTTAGTTTTCCAAATTTTTGCTGTGCATCTGCGACTTGTCACTTATAGTTTTCCAAATAAATTATTGTGTGTGTGTTCTGTCAATTCTTATATACATATCAAGATAACTTTCCTTTTCTCCATTTAATGTTTATTATTTATGTTTTATTGAAACGTCCGTCATTTAAACTTGCAATTAATTTAGAGTTTGTCACTGAGTTGCTATT
>NC_142930.1:42577503-42587503 GCF_046866305.1 Octopus bimaculoides | reverse complement strand
TGAACTGAACTTTTTAGCAAAATTTATGAAACGTAGGAAGTTATAATTCAGAAACAAAAGAGTAACATACGCGTTTCTGAAACATAGTTACATCGCTGTTAGAACATTCGAATTTACAACTGATTCTAGTCTGTCGCCTTGCGTTCAAAATGAACTATTATGTATTTTGTATACCAAAAACATTTATGTACATTCCCCACACCTAGGCCATTGTTTGAAGCAACATACGTGCTGTTAAAATGTAAAAATGTAGAAGTATATTTTGCTAGTCAAACTTCAATTAAAGCTCGAGATAATTCTCCCCTGTATGTTTTAAAGAGTTTTGCACTTGAGCCTTCTTGGTGACTCTCTAAGTATATTATGGGGTGTCTCAAAAGTAAGGCCACCAACTTTTTTCAATTTTGCCGAAGCAAAATATTGTTATATTTAGAGTCCGAGCGTTGCAATGCAATCATAAAAGAAACACAATTATTACACAACTATATGTATTCCATATGGCTACCTTTGTTTTGAGACATAGCCTTATGACTAGGTTAGAATGCTTCACATGCGGCACCCAGCCGCTCTTGTAGAAGAAAATCCCATTCCTGCTTTTAGGGCATCGAGCGAAGCAAGAAGAGTGCTCGAGAACCTCCTTCATGATGGACCAACGAGTTTAGATCGAAGATTCTCGTAGGCCATACATCCTTGCCTATGAACGGTAGAATGTTCTTTTTTTTTTTGCTGAATCTAGTATTGTATCTGTCTGGAGATGCGGAACGTTGCCGAATCCTGTTGGAAGCTCCAAGTTGCTCTTTGAAAGTGATCATTCACCCACTGAAACTGTTCGGCTTCCAGAATGTTGCTAATAGATCGCTGAGTGTTAATTTCTTCAAATCTATGAAGAATTGGAAATTGTTTGACATAAGACAACAGACTTTTCACTTTTAGTACCATAAAGAAGACGTCGGGGAGTGAGTATTAGTTTTTGCGAATAAAGGCGCGTCGTTTCGTGGTTAAGATATTCAGATTCCTATTGTAAGGACGTTAGTTTGATTCCCGGCGTTGTGTCCTGCACTAAGACACTTTATTTCACATTGTTCTAGGTCACTCAGCTGGCAAAGATGAGTTGTACCTGTATTTCAAAGTGTAGTCTTGTCACATTCAATATCTCGCTGAATTTCTCTGGGAACTACATTAAACAGAAAGTCAAAGGATATTTAGCACGGTTAGTATATACCTGTGTTATACGTAACTTATAGAGATAGATTATGTGTTAAATATCTCTATTTATCTACCTTTTTCTGATGACGGAATACTCAGCATATTGAGTCTTTGCTCTGAACAATTTTGTGATATCCTAGAAATACACGCGTACAATACATCTGATAGGTTTCCATCTGTCTAATTACACTCACGACGTAGCTGTTGATGCGAAACCACTATTGAAAGTGTTGTATTTCCAAAAAGTCCCAGATCATGTGCATGCGAAAGTAAGAGCTTACCCAATGAGATATATACCAAAATATATATATTTATATGTTCTCACATGCAACGAAAGAAAGCATCAATATTCCTTCCAGAAAAATAGGCTTATTAGATAGAATTCCCAGATTCTGTGACGTATATATATATATATATATATATATATATATATATATATATATATATATTTCCCCATTGTTGGGACCACGTATATTGCAGGAGTACTCCTTTTTTACCATCTCAGTGTACTGGAGCGACGGAGAATGATGTGTTTTGTTCAAGAACATAACGCTTTGCCTATGATCCTGATTAAGTTGTATTGCTTTTTTCTAAACAATGGCATTAAAATATAAGACTTCTTTTGAATTTCTGGGTTCCTACCAGATATATTTAAATAAACTTATTCTTCACCTTCAAATTTATATAAGCAATCTATGCATTAATATAATAACTGGACTATCCCTTATCGTGTCTTTGAACAAGAAACTCTGCACTTAATATCTCGCTTAACTTAAATTTGTTCAGCGAGTTCACTGTTCATCAGTTACTTATAACCTGAGAAAATGTTGATACCCTTTGATGTTTCCATGATATACTTCAACGTTAAAGACGTTAAATCCTTGTGGAAAAATATCAATTTCATTTTAAGTTTTAACAGGATAGACGAAAAAGTCATTTAAAATGTTGAACGAAATCTTGTGAATATACTTCATTCGTGGTAGTTTATATGTTAGATACAGACTTTCGTTGGTTGTGAGATTTGCAAGCTTTGATGAACGACTAAGAAAGAAGGTGTCGAGTGGACAGCAAATCATAGGAAGCTAAGATAATCACAAATGTTTTCGATAGAAGAAAACTTACCAAGCTTCTAGGAAAGAAAATGTTTCTTTGTGTTAACTATCACTCCTTTCTATCTGTTTTTATCTGTTTTTATCTGTTTTGCGTCGTTAAAAGGTAAGACATGCAGAGTCACCTAAAACCAAATATTAGCTATTAGGAGCCCTGTAAGCATGAATAAAGTCGTACGTGATATATATATATGTATACGTGATATATATATATGTATACATATATATGCATATATATATATATATATATATATATATATATATATATATATATATATATATATATATATATATATATATATATATATATATATATATATATATATATATATATATATATATATTTATACATATATATGTATATATATGTATATATATATATATATATATATATATATATATATATATATATATATATATATATATATATATATATATATATATATGTATGTATGTATGTGTGTGTGTGTGTGCAGTCGTTTGTATGAGTGTGTGTGTGTGTGAGTATCAAAATAATGCGATACAAACTATATTGTCAATTGTTAAGAGTGTCTTTTAAGATGTCAATAGACAAAATTGATTTTCTTAACCGTAGAAGGACTTCGGTACTGGGTTTGCATAGAGTAAATGTATATCTTTAATTTTGAGTGATATAGATAATTGTAAAATTTATGAATATTAGCACTTAAACGTTTTCAAAAACACATGATTATCTGGAATGCGATGCCACAAATAAATTCATTTTAACTTTTCACAATTTTATTTCTTCAGTATTTCAAAAGTTGGGTTACTTAATATACGTCGAAATTAAGTAAGTGTGACATAAATATTTGAAGAAAATTGAAGTTAACAATAAGTATAAATTACTATATCCGTTTATATTTCACCAATGTTAATATAGCTGATACTACAGATGTATAAAAACTAGGAGATAGATATGTAAACTAAGGCACTGGTATTTAAATGCCACACATTACTTTAAAATATAAATTGTATCTTCGAGATATATATACATATAAATATTTCAGATAATTGATAATTGGTTATATTAATTAGTTTCAAAGCAGTAAATTGTAATGTAATTATTTTTTTGTGATACTAGTAAGAGTACTTCCTTAATGAAATTAAAGTTTCTGAGGGAAAATAATTCGTCTGCAAGTTATTTTACATAATATACGTAATTGCAATTAGTAAATGAAACCATGTACATAGTCGGACTAACATTTTTTGCAGAATTAAGGAAAATGTTAATCGAATTAAAGATTTTCTTTCCAAATCGGCGTCTTACATTATATGGCAATGAACGAATTGCAATATACAAAATCATTTAATTTCGTTATCGCTGCCTAAGTGCTTAGCAAAAGTCGTATTATGCAATTAAATAAACTATAAAACATTTTATATCAAGTACGTTGTCTCAGACTAGTTTATAGCTGCAATTAACACCGATATGTACATGTGTCACTGCATGCATATGTTTAAATATATATGTGTATATATATATATATATATATATATATATATATATATATATATATATATATATATATATATATATATATAATCATAAATATATAGGGATTGACAGTAACCTGCTTCTCCAACATACTGAGAATTCAGAAATAGCAGCCAAAGAACTACTGATTCCAAAACTACAAATTATTACTCTAAATTGATAGCGATATTTTTGATACACACAGAACAAAAAACAGTAGAGAAGAGTAAAAAAAAACACCTGCCTTTAGTTAATTTAGTACGATCGTGTCACATTTAAGAGTAAAGAATACTCTATTCTGATCTTCAGCTAAATATTCTAATAAATTTGTTAATGTCTAAATAACTCACGTTAATTTTGACCATGCGACATCAATACCACGTGAGGAAGACGTTAAGACATTTATTTGGCCAGTGAGTTCAAAATCTCTCGCCCTAATGAATTCAATTCAGTGTGCATCATAAATAGTCCCGCATAGAAAAGAGACCCGTACAAACTTCTTGCGGTTTAACTATTCACCTTAGAGGTATTATTAAAATATAGATATGCAGGGCAGGGAATCGTCAATTAGTAATAAAATTAATAATTAACAATTTTGCCGGGTAGCTCATATCTATATATATATATATATATATATATATATATATATATATATATATATATATATATATATATATATATATATATATATATATATATATATATATATATATATATATTTATATATATATATATATATACATGTATACACACACAAGCCCACACACACACAAGCACACACACACACACACACACACACACACACACACACACACATATATATACATATAGATATGTATATATATATAGATATGTATATATATATATATATATATATATATATATATATATATATGTGTGTGTGTGTGTGTGTGTGTGTGTGTGTGTGTCTATGTAAGTGTGTATAAGTCTGTATATGCGTTTCTAAAGAGGATTATTTTAGTGATACATTGATGTCGGATTCTATAATAATTATTAATGAAGAAAAATATCAAGAACATTTATTTTTTTATTTGCATTTAAAGTAGATGCTGTTATGCATTCTAAACAAGTACACAATCAATAAACCCCATTAACAACATCATTATGAACATAATTTAAACATGACTAGTTATAGAATAGCCATATGATGAAGATGCAAAACAAATGAGATCCCACATCTTTATTGATTATCTTAGTGTGTTATCGTCACGAAAATATTAGGAAATAATGAAAATAATCAAAAATCTCCGACTACAAGGGAAATGAAAGATTTAGGTGGAACTATTGTCCTTGAGAATGTTGAGAGGTAATAAACAATAATGATTATTATTGATACAACTGAAGCAATTCCATTAAGATGGGAGTACATACTACAAGGGTGATATCGATACACTGATTAGCATAGTTATTGTTGAGATGAACATAAATGCGATAGAATATAATTATTTCAATTGCGAAATATTATCGTTGTGGTTATTCTGCAATAATACCCAATCTTTAATTTTAAGTTGAATCTTAACGACAAAATAATGATACGAGCATTAAAACACGTTGAAGAATAACGTGAAAACAATTTCATTAAAATATTTGAAGAACTGGCAGCAAACAGGAATTCGCTATAAGCGATATTTCATTTCAGGAAGCGAACATAATGAGTATCCCATCAAAAACATAATTCTGCTTTACTAATATTACAGCTGAAAATTCTGATGCTAAACTAAATGTTAGACCATGAGAATTATAACAACTACTAAAAGATGTTTATAAAATTAGTATATAGACTATATATAACGCATGAGCATAGCAATGAGAAAGGACGCAGCAATTGCAAAAAGTAGAATAACTAAACAATTTTAATTAAAACCAAATTATATTACTGAAATAGTTCATAGATACTGACACAACTATTTGCTCACTATGATACCCCCACAGACACACACACACACACACACACACACACACACACACACATGTATATATGCGTATATACATACGTACATACGTACATACATATACATATATCTATATATATATATATATATATATATATATATGTACACACACACATATATATATATATTGTGTGTGTGCTCATGTGTTCGTATGTGTATATATTTGTGTATACACACACACACATAAATATAATATAATATTGCATATATAAATGATATTTTATTGTTTAGCAATCTGTAACAATCTTCAAGATAATTAGCAATACAAGGAACAAGGAATGTATGTAGCCACGGTTTCAGGCGTCAACATTTCGGATTGATTGAATTTTATCTTCATCATTAAGAAGCTGCTAACTGACTCTTGATTCTATAGCGGTAGCAAGTTCACTTACGTGAATATCACAAGAAATTTTGTAGGTAGCTCTGTTCTTTCTCTATTATGTATCACATAAAATTTCAGTGACTTGGAAATTTAGATGATGTTTTCGAAAACATGCACCTGGACATACGAAGGAACAAAATCAGTGAACGGAATACTCTCTGTTACACGCTATTAATTATTTATGAATATTAGCACTACTACACCCACATTATCATATTTTATTTCCTCTCAAATTATGTCCTGGTATCTATACTCTTTATACATGCTAGAACTAAATACGAGTATCTGCATTTTAATATATTATTTTAGGTACTTGGGAGTAGGTCATGTGTGCCATTAGTATTACCTTTTATTAATCTAAAGTTTTATGTAGTAGGATGCAGAATTTGATTTGATTTTGGTTTAATACATGAGATAATAATTGTAGATTTGGCAACGATAATCTAGGTCACAATTAAACTGGTCAAAGATCCTCAATCGAATCTAGACATGAAAATAAAGCAAGAATATATTCATGACATTGCAATAATTAGTAAAATTTTAACAGACACCGGTATTAATATTTTAATCCGGCTGTGCTGATTCATATTTTTTTAACAATATTCGAAATCTTCAATTTATTTGACACTAGTGAAACATCAAAATTGCAGAGTCATCTTTACGTCCCGGTAAAATATTCGGTGCATAAAGAACTTGATTTAATTAAGGCAATGCCTCGAGCAAATTTACAATTTTAAAACAAATATTCCAATGAATGTGACAGAAAAAACTTTAAAATCCCTGTTTGCAGTAACGACACTATAAAAACAAACATAATTTCAATAATGAGACAATGTTGAATAACAAATGTGTGTTTGTAACGGAATATTCAAAGAAAAAAAATTAAGCTGCATAGAAGTGGGGAGACATTGATGAGTGGATTTAGATATCACATAGCTCAAAATATGAATGCTTCAGATAGGTAGAAAATAGAATTCGTATACGTGAATAGGTACTACCTTATCAATGTTGATTGACCGTATTATATAGTGCATACACTGCCAATAAGAGAGAGAGAGAGAGAGAGAGAGAGAGAGAGAGAGAGAGAGAGAAAGAGAGAGAGAGCGAGAGAGAGAGAGAGAGAGAGAGAGAGAGAGAGAGAGAGAGAGAGACAGAGAGAGAGAATATTATGGGAATTTACAGCCTATTTTAACTTTGAGAGATATCTTTGATATAACAATATGCGTGGTTCAAAGCTTTGCTTAGAAATCCAAATTAGAAGATCTGACAGCATCGAAGTGGAGATTGGAAAGACATAATTTCTGTTCGCTATCGGTAGACAAATTTCAATTCAGTAAACGTAGAGTGACCTGAATCCCGACATCCAGACATACATAAGTGCACACACAGACATACAGATTCGCTTTCACTATTCATGAAAATTTATATAAATGCATATTTTCTTAAGAAGAAATTTTAATGTCAGGAACAGTGAGAGCGAAACCGGTCGACAAACGCAATACAAGATATAATTACAATCTATATTAATACTATGTAAAGTGTGTGCATTTTCCTTCTTTAATTTCTTATTTAAATTACAACTCATCACGTGGGGATAATCGAAATTCTTCCCTTTCTGTCATTATATATATATAATGACACTGACATATTACTAATGACACTGACATATTAATCGCTATTATGTATAAATCATGGAGTATGACAAGACTAAGAAATATATTTCATTATCATTCTCTAATAACTATAGATTTACAACGATCAATATATCGTAACAGATCTTTCTGCCACATAATTTATAAACGCTAGGGTTTAATTCACTAATTATCTAAATCGATAGACACGTTGCGTTGCGTAAGTGCTATAATTGGTCATCTCTTAGGCTCCCAGTTCACTGCTTAGGCTGGAGATAGGGATTCGTTGTAGGCTTCCGAGTCAACAGGCACATATTAAAGGAAAGTGGACAACAAAACTAAGGCAAGATGAGTATCTCAGGTCACTTAGAGTATGTAACTAGAGTTAGGTGAATCAATAACTTCAAACACTGGGCATTCTGCCATTAGAGACAAGATGTGCATGTAGAAAAGTTCCAGACAGAGAATGTGCAGAGTATAAACGATTAACACTGTAAATACAAGAACAACGACAGGAGAATACAGCATTTTTTTTCTTTCGCTTTCATTCTTTCTATTTCCAAAACATATCATCTTGCATAGCGACATTTCGTACAACTTTTCGTCCTTAGTTCAAATGCCGTCGCAGTCTATTTTGTCTTTCATCCTTTTGGAGTTAATAAAATAAAACTAGCCAACCATTGTTTTCAATGTAATCAACATATCATTGTCAGGTTTTATGCTTATATTAGACATGAATATTAATCTATCAATATTTTTTGAGTGTTTATAGTTTGGTTCTTATACATCCAATGTTCCTTTTGTTTAGTTCTGTCCTTATGACATCATAGAATGCTTTAAATTTATAGTCATCGCAGTATATTTGATATAAATATAAATCTATCCATGGGTATTGTATAACATCAAGTATATTATAAGGTGATTTTTAATTCAATAAATAATTTGTAGTTAATGTTAATGTTAATTCAATTATTGAATACTATAAGTGAAATGAGTGGGGCTATGGTTGGTTTTGCGTTCATTTTCATCGTTCTGTAATAAATATATGGAAACGTGACACTTTAATAACGATAACTGTGTAGAAATATTTACAAAAGTGAATAACCTCTAAACGAAAATACGAATACTTCTCCATCACACCCATAATTAATTAGTTTAATTATATCACATCAATATATTGATATACGTTGACGAGAAATAATCCTTCACTCATATCAACATCATCCGATTGCACATTTTACCTGAGATTCGACACGTTACGGGAGGGTCCCTTCTCAAATTGGATAGTCGAAGCTGTGTATCGTTGGCGCTATGATGTTTAGAATTGCCATATTCGCACACATTAATAAATGATTTATCTCGTAAACTGAACTGATATTTGTAACTCATTGTAAATTCCTATTTCACGTTTATAACTGAGTTCTTCCATATCTTCTATTGTGAAGAATACGCATTGCTATGAATAAGCAATAAATTATAATTCCTGTCACGGAAATTGAAAGCGTTTATAAATTATGTGGCAGAAAGATCTGTTACGATATATTGATCGTTGTAAATCTATAGTTATTAGAGAAGGATAATGAAATATATTTCTTAGTCTTGTCATACTCCATGATTTATACATTATAGCGATTAATATGTCAGTGTCATTAGTAAAATAGCTTAAATAATCACGCACACATAATCACGCACAAACAAGCCCAGAAATACACACACAGAGATAAACACACGCGCATACATAATTCCAAATGTAAGGATACGCGCAGTCATATCTACGTGCCCGTCTGTCGATGTGAGTGTAAAAATAATTAATAAAATAAAGGTTCAAATATATTTAATATATGAAATTAAATGGGATCTCATATGCGAATTACCGCGTGGAATTGATTCCAAGCCTTGAATATTGATAATATTAATATTCATATTTGATTTGACTCACAGTATTATGTCGAAATATGAATAGAGAGTATAATAAATATAATTTGCAATTCTTCAGTTAAACATTGTTCTTTGTATCTTAGGGAAAATACGTAATGTGATATATATATATGTGTGTGTGTGTGTGTGCGTGTGTGTGTGCGTGTGTGCGTGTGTGTGCGTATGTGTGCGTGTGTGTGTGTATGTCTGTGTGTGTGTATATATACATATATAAATATACGCCCGTGGAGGCGCAATGGCCCAGTGGTTACGGTAGCGGACTTGCGGTC
>NC_142930.1:42527503-42572503 GCF_046866305.1 Octopus bimaculoides | reverse complement strand
GAATTTAACACGAAAATGTTGGCCCACGATGATGTCGCGTTATTTATGACTTTGACTATGCTTACTGGAACTTAAGGGAATCGAAGGGCTTCTAGCATCCATGAGCAGAGGACAGAGTCAAAAGCCTTCTTGTAGTTCAGCCACATCGAAACTAGTCTCCTCCTATTTCCCTGCACCTCTGACATTACATTTTTGTTTATAAACAATTGCACGACACATCACCAAGTTCCCTTCTCCCCAGTGACTTGTTGTTACTTTCACAATGATCTTGGAAGAGGAGGAGGCTTAAACTTGCTTTATACATTTAGTTCTGGTGAGCTATTGGCGTTTAGATGTTTGGTTCTACTTTTGGGGATCAGTTTTGTCTCTGCCAGAGCTAACGAATGCAGTATGCTACCATTCCCATTGAGAGCTTGATGGTAAAGAATGATAAGATATGGTCGGTTGAAGGTTAGCTTATGTATCAGTATCCAAAAATCAAAACTTTTCCAGGTGATTTTCCATCTTTATGTTTCTGGATTGCAGCCACAAGTGTATCACAATCAATTCTCTTAATTGTATTTCTTTTCGGTTATTCTCTGATGCTGGAGTTTCTCACTGACAGCTATTAGCTCCTGCTTGAAGGTGATCAGTTAGCAATTGAGTGTTCTCATTTTCCTATCCCCAAGAATCACTTCTGTTGCGGGATTAGCACAAGAAAATATGAACGGTATTTACTATAAACAGTTTAGTTACCATCTTCAGATGTCCTGGATCACAGATGTCACATTCCACTTATGAGATACTATGGTTCTGTTGAATCATTGTACAGCGAGTATACAGAATAACATTCACAAACGGGTGTACTTATGATACCTTTATTTAGCGTTTTGAATGAGAATTTGACGTTTATAGAACTAGGAAGAACAAATCAACGAATCATTTCGAAAGCTTGAAAAGCTGATTTCATTAAAACATATCACCTTTCAGGCAAAGAAGAGAATAACTTCCCGTTCCAGAACAGTTAAGGTGGTTTCAAACAATATCAGGTAAACGTAAACGATATTCACTAGATGTGAATTAGATCAAATTAGAAGAGAGTTTTATGCGTCTGGCACGCTGGTATGGGTTCAAACGAAATGAAAACTGACAGATTACAGGTTCAAAGTAGCTGATCAAATGCCATCATACCAAAAGTCGTACGTAAGTTGAATTGATCTGAGGATGCTTTTACTAGGTTTGCTCTGATGCTTCTAATTTGAATGTTTATAATAGAATGCTAACACTTTTAACCAGAACATTGTTCCATATAGCGCTGTGTAAATTTGAGGCGTATTGCAGCCACCAATGAAACAGGTGATAGAAAAAAATCAAAGCAGGCAAGATGTATTTCTCATGACGATAAAAGATACAACCGTTATGGAGGCAGTGTGTTCAATTGGTACTAGGCACACGTTGAAGGGGAAAGAAGCCACAGAGAAAGCTGGTACATTCACGAAATGAATGGGTTTAAGCGTGCGTTGCAAACTGACGTTAGAGGTCCAGGCGTTTTTCTGTAAAACAATAAAATATTTTGTAGAATCGGAAGGTCGGACAAAGTCTAATGGGGGAAAGTGAGATGGAAGAAAGAGAAGAATAGAAGAAAGTAAAACACATTGTTTTTATTTGAAGCTATGGTAGAGTGCAGTGGATCACAACCTCATCTACTTGACCAATAAACATCTCAATATTAGCAGAATCATATTATTTGTACCTATGCATTTCAGGTATATATTGAGAATAGTGAAAGTTCTTTAAGAATCCAACGGGAGATGCTGTAAGACACGTTGCTTACGCTGGATCAATTCTATCAACTTATGTACCGAGGCACAAGCAAGTACTTTGGGAAATTACAGATCTTAAGAGCAAAGCTGCGCAAACAAATACGAATAAGGAAACAGAACAAACATTGATATTAAATTTATGATGAGAATCACAAAATCTAACTGGAATCAGTGTACTGTACTTTGGCATTTGAGGGGTGTCAACATTGCCAGATATTTGGAATGTATTAGCGAAGCATGCAACGACCACGGATATGGTCAACATGGCATTGTTACCCTGTCGGTCTCAAGAACGGTACATTTTCTGGTCACCAGGGAATTCATTGTCCCATGGGTTACATTAGCAGGGTTAGTGAAAGAGTGCACTAGAAATAGATGCGGAGCACAGTTACGGATGACGACTGCTGAAGGATAGACATTTTTAGACTCATTTTACTACAACTTTGATCATGATTAGAAGTAAGTTGAGGTGGTACAGAAGCGATTTTGAGGGATAGTATATGTTTGTTCATGATTAAAACTAGAGAATTTGGTAAGCTATCAGAGAGGTGGTAGTGAACGGGGTATCGCAAAGCAGTACTGGGTTACCAGATAGAGTCGTACAATACTTCAATGACACAAATTATTAAAAAGAATTCACTTATTTTGATGAGCATGCAGTTTTCATTGCAAGTATCTTCACTGTTGGTATCGTATCTCAGCTGAAAATTATTACTTGGTCACGTTGTTCCGAAATATGTTGGATGATTTGAAAATTATAATGCTCTTTTGTTAGGAAATTTGTCTGATGCATTTGTACATTTTTGTTGATATATTTCAAGAGTGTCATGAATCTTAATTAAGGAGTATTAATGAAATAACACACCAATCGCATTTCATATGAAGACAGGAAGCTGAATTAGAAATTTCCGTGAGGTTGCATTAAGCAGCTATTTATCCAGATGCTATTGTTATTCGCAAATGTATGAGAATTACATACTTCTACGCTTTTGATATTTTACTGACATTAACAAACTGTTGACATTTCAGTAATTAGATTTTCAATGTTAATTAAGAAATATATTAAGAAATTAATTACACCAATATAGATTCGCTAGTGTAGAAGTATTTTTAACTTAGATGTATAGAATTAACATTTATAATAAATCATCATGGAATATTTATCTCATTCAGAAGTTGCCCCTATTTATTTCTAATCATTTTTTACTGACCAAATTAATTTTCCCTCTATATGTGAATGAAAGTATGGGCAAAAATATAGCTACATCTATAATACTAGTAGAAAGACCGCCTTTCGGGCGGTTTTCTACTAGCCTCTTGATAATATTTTCACATTTTATTCCAAATTCTAATAATTTTCATATTTTATATCTTAATTCTTTGCTTAATAGTGTTCACGTGCTTAGTAAACATTGCTTTCATTACGTTATTACAGTAATAATCTCATTTTTTAAACAAATATCACGGTAGTCCAACAACAGAGGGAGAGCAGTATGTCAACGTTTACCTTCCCCTCAAAGCAGCACAGAAATTCCAATTCAGCAGCCCAACTATAAGCTTTGCAGTCTCTGAATGAGTTGGAGTGACGAAATTGCAAATAATGAATGAAATAAGCATGAAATGAAAAATCGTATAAATAAAAGGGCATTACTACAGATGTATATGTCCCCGAATGCGTTGCCTCACAACATCCAGAAAAATGGATACTTTTTAACAGAACCTTCTATAAATACCACTTAGATCGTGTTGCTTCAGAGTATATGAGGATTAATTGGAAATAAGTTTTCTGATGGGCGGAAAGTGGACTTTACGAAAGTTCACACGATCTGACATTTTTCCCTCATAAATTTCAGGATGATGGGTATAATTTAATGAAAATTTATAGAAATCGTTTTCAAACGGCATAGAGTGGAGCATCTTTGTATGACAAAACTTTTGAAAACTCTTTTTTTTACACCCCACACCCTTATCATCCATCTCCGAACCTATTTTGGCCAATTTTCTTTTTGCACTTCAAAACCATGGGAAGATCATTTTCGGTAAAAAAAAGAAAAGAACCCAAAATATGCTAATATTTTCAGAGGGAAAAGTGAATGTTTTAAGGGTGATATAGCTGTTGTTTCTAGCACATCCAGAGAAAGACAACCCTTCTCGTTTCTTTATCACTCCCGCGTGTAATGATGTTTTTAAATATTTCCCCCCCATATATCTCTCTCTCGCACACACACTATATATATATATATATATATATATATATATATATATATATATATATATATATATATATATATATATGAAAGAAGGTTTGAAAATGCACTTATTTTTTAAAAATATTTATTTACTTAACCGGTTTCACTTTTTTAGAAAAAGATTATCAAAAGTCTTTGAGAATAATAAAGAATGTTAAAAAACAGTTCGAGTATTAAAATGCATATATACATTCTTTGATGATAAAATATATTTAAAGTATAAAGCTTTGTATGAACTTTGTATTGTTACATACTGATTATCACACATTCTCTGATATTAAAATGAAAATGTTAAAAACAGTGTATGAAAATTCACATATGGAAAAATACATATACATATTCTTATACATATTCTTTGACAATCGAATAAAGTTGATGAGGAACTGACCTGGCTTTTTTCTCTTGTGTATATTGAGGGAATGTTTTACTGTCTTAAGAGACAGTATGACTGGCTAGCTGGGGTGGGAGGGAAGAAGAGTTAAAAAGGATTTTTTAATTTTATTTTTGGTTGATCTGTGACAGTCTGTCATGGTTCACTGGTTTTTGGGACTGGTTTTGTGCACATCTCTATGTGTGTGTGTGTGTGTGTGTGTGTGCATTACCAATGACTCATTTCAATACGAGAAAGCAGTATATAACATATATATAAGTACATATCCAGTCACTGAGTAGGAAGATGAAGGTGGCAAGTTGGCCGAATAATTAGGACGCCGGACAAACTGCCTACTGGTATTTCGTCCCTCTTTACCCTCCGTGATAAAATTCTGCTGAGGTAGACTTATGTTTTTATCCTTTCGGAGTCGATAAAATAAGTACTAGTTTTATGTAGTCGACTTGTTGGGTTAATGTAGTCGACTTATTGGGTTAATGTAGTCGACTTAGCCCTTCTGCACGAAATTGCTCGCCTTGTGCCAAAATTTGCAACCCATATATATTTAAATATATTGACGTTGATGTATCAAAAAATGACTGAATCTTATGTAATTTAGTTCAGAATGTTAAATCAGTAAAGCATTTCTCACCTTTGAAATAACTAAGAATATTCCAGAAATGATGGAAGAATATAGATTACTGCCGTTACCTGAAAAATCATACAGGTAAAAGAACTAATCGTATAGCGTGGAACTTTTTCTTAGACGACTGTAAAGTTCCAATACTTTAGTTAACATCTGCTTTAAGGCAGGTTAAATACCGTACACATGTACCTACTCACACAACACACACACATGCGTGCGCATGCCTACAGATACACACACACACACACACACGCCTAAATATACATTCAGTATATACCTTCGTCTAACACAGAGATACATGCACAGATATAAATACAGGTCCGCGTGCGCGTGTGTATGTGCACTGGTGATGAGCGGAGTCTATATGTCTATGACTGCGTACATCGTATAGGTATAATTTAGTTCCTTAAATATGTTTGATTACCAGTTCTTTGCTGCCGTGTAAAGAAAATGTCGTATTACCTATATCTTTAGCGTAAAATTTTCAGCTTTCTTGATGTCTGCAGAAGCACCTGCAACTTCAGCAATGTCGACAACTTGCTCACTAACCACATGCATTCTATAGAGTAACGTGTTCAAAACACTGTTCAACTTATTGCTGTGAGAATTTGGTCATTGCTAATAGTAGAAAACGACTTACGCCTACATGAATGGATATGTCAATACTCTTAATATTAAACATGGTTTGAAAAAGAAATATAGACAAAAAGTTAACCGACCGATGTGTCATGGGATCTCCACACAGAAACTATATTACAATTAGTAATAATTTACACGTTCAGAAAATCTGGATAAAGATTATGTTCTAAAGCCGTCTTTTTACACTGTTGTATCTGTCTTTTGACGATGTTTATATATTCCGAAGTCGTCGACAGAATGTTTCTTTCTGGCACTGTATGACCCCGCCCCATTCAATGGTACAGTGTTATCCTCAAAGTTTGGATCGTTACAAAGTCCACTCAGTAACACAGAGTAATTACTATATCAGAACAGACACGACTATCAACACAGTCTAGACGTGCTGTCAACCTTCTGACCTTCCACTTTTCACTGGGTACTGGTCTGTTTATAACGGCATTCTACTACCACTTTTTACCGGGTGGGGAGTACAATTTCACTATACAGCATCTCCCCTATTAATTTTTTTTATTAACAACCAATTTCTTTTATTGACCCTATCTCCACTTATATATATATATATATATATATCAAAAGTAGAACACTGAATTCCTAAAGATAGACCCTAACAAGAAATATATATATATATATATATATATATATATATATATATATATATATATTTCTTGTTAGGGTCTATCTTTAGGAATTCAGTGTTCTACATTTTCCCTTGTATGTGTGGTTTTGACGGCTTGTAACGGTGTTGAAACCTGAAAAGTGTCATATTGCCAATCCATCGGTATTTCCTCTCTTGTTGGTTCCTTTTCTATGACACTTTTCGTAAGCTGGTTTCTGTCTCCTTTCCATTCCATTTCTACTTCTTACACCACACACCATTCTTTCTATATATGTTACAATTTCCCCTTCATAGTACTGCTTCCCACTTTTGTACGTTCTTACATCTACCTTTTCACCGATTCTAAAGTATCAGCATGTCTTTACTAGCACGTATTCTTTCTTACTGGTAAGAGTTTTTCGAATACTGACTTCACCTTCTGGTGAACAATAAATCTGTTGGTGAAAGTCCATCGGGCATTTTTGGATTCAGAGCTACCCTGTATACTCTTAAGAATTGTTGGATCGCGGCCTCGTTCGTGGCTTCCACATTAGCTTTCTTTAAAGCCCCCTTAAAAATGTCCAGTAAGCGTTCGGCCCTTCCATTCGACCTAAGGTGATACAGTACTATAGCTTTATTTTCTATCTTGAACATCTCGCAGAATCTTTTAAACTCACAGATACAAGCTGTGTTCTCTTATCAAAGACAGTTATATCCGGTACACTAAATCTTGCAAACAGCTTGTGTAAGAAGTTTATTACCGTATATAGTGTTGGTCGTTTACACCTCGCGACAATTTTCTGTACATGTCTGCTACTGTACTACATTTACGATACGAAGAATTATGTACATTATTTACATTTGACGGATATCCACCTCATCTTGTTTGCTGTTAACCCAACGTCTCACTTGATATATCCTCCGGCCTTCATCAGATGTATTAGGGAACCCAGGTTCGAAATTTCCCCAATACACCTGGTGAAGGCTGGAGGGTATATCAGTCGAAACGTTGTGTTAGCAACAACCAAGATTAGGACAAATATTCGTCAAATGTAAATAATGTAAATGATGTATGCCTGCCACTACTAAGTAATAACATCCATTTATTGGACCTGTAATATCGATATACAATCGGAACCATGGTAATTTCACTTCCAGTCAACGTTCATATTTTTTGTAGTAGGTAGCTTCGCTGCCAGCGCCCATCCTCTGCAAGCTTTTAACAGTTTTATCATTTCTTGTCCATTCTTGGTCAGTATACGAAACTTCGTATCAACACTTTAATTCTTGAGATGCCTGTGTGTCCTACATGAAACCCGTTTAGTATACTCTTCTGTAATGTCTGTGGTATGAACACCCTGTGAGCGTACATTAGTATACCATCACATATAGAGTACACGTTCACATCTGGGCAGTTCTTTGCATCAGACCTTTCTTTGCTTTTGTTGAACACATATTTCTTCTTGTCTCATTAACAAACTTGTTATTTCTCGCATTTCATTTTATTTATTTCAAAGCTACTGGTAGTTCACGTCCGAAGTTCCACATCTCTCTATTTTGATTCAGTTCATCGACCTCATTCGATCACTTGACTACACTGTTTACACTATTACATAAAGCGTTTATCGGTGCCAAATAAATTCATGGATTTTTTTCAACACAAACTTTCAGTGTTTTGGTTCAATCTTTGCACATTATATTACAAACACGTTCGCCCGTGAAATGCAAATTTCTTCCCATAACACCGTACGCTATTTTGTTCGAACTACATAATTTTGGTTCACCCATTTGTTCCCATATTTTCTTATTTATGATTGTGATATCACACTCCGTGTCTAATTGCATTCTGACACTTGGTATTTTTAATTTTCACATTCACAAATTTTCTGATTGTTATAGTCACACATTTTTCAGCTGACAAACTATTAATTTTCTCTTGTTTGTTCCAGTTTCCTATCATTCTAGTTTTGCAGTGTGATTTTATATGTCCTGTAAAGCTGCAGTGGAAACACGTGGCTTATATTTTTTATACGGACAATCTTTTTCATGTGTATTGCACCGCATGCAACACATGGGTCTACAACCCAATATTTTTTTCTGTTTTTCCTGCAGCACTTTACTTGTCTTCCGAAACTTTTGCACTACTCTTACGTGGAAACACTGCTTCCGTTGAATTTTTTCAGTGTAATGCCTTAATTCGAAGGTCCAGTCACATTCTTCCGACAGTTTCTGCAACGTCGAATTTTGATACATTTCCAGTTGTGATAGAATTTTCGTTCGGATTTCTGCGTCCCTTCTATCTGTTAACCCTTGTGCAAGTCTTAAATATTTGAAAGAATCTAGACTAAGCATATCTAACCTAAATCTTAAAGTTTTTGTTGAATCTGCCTGCGAAAGTAGTGAAGTCGTCATTTTTGCTGTTTTCAATGTTTAAACATTTCCATCTAGTAGTAAACAGTGAGCTCTTTGCACAAAACATTTTGCACAAAATGTCAACTTTGTCGTTGAAATTTATGTCCGACGCTTCTTTGGCAATATGAAGTTACTATACTTATGCCCTGCTGTCGCTGGTTTTCTTCACACAAAATGCGTTTTCATTTCGTTTGTCCAATCTTTACCTTCTGTTTCAAGAATTTCTTGAAACCTTCGAAGTAAGCCTTGAAGGATACTCCTTCTTCGGGGACATATTTGATTCCGCTTATGGAATTTGCTACGTGGTCAGGTGAAAATGTATTGTCCGGTTTGGTTATCTTAATTAGTTTTATCATATACTACTGCAATTCTTATTGTTCTTCTAGTTGTTCCTTGAGTTGTTGTTGTTGCTGTTTTTTGCAGCTCAACTATCACACCTAACAAGTCTTCCATATTTTACGATTTTCGTAAGTCTGCATAAGATTTTGTCTCTTTTTTGTCGGTTTATTTAATTTTCCAAGTGAATTAGTTTAAACTCCCCGAGTGAATTTTTTCTTTTTTTTTAGTCTGCGTAAATTTGATTCTCCTCGTAGCCACTGTTGTAAAGTGATCTTTCGCCACTGTTGTTGTATCTTCGCAAGCACCATAATTATGTGTAACATTGAGAATTGCCGTCATCGGTTTAATGATGATAAAATGTTGCATTGAAAGTCATTAATAGAATGTATATTGATTCCAAATGTTGTAAGGTACTTCAGAATTTGGTAGGCTTTAGTGCTAGAGTAAAACCTGAATATATAAAACAGCCCCCCACCCCAGAATCGAGTATAACTAGGTAGCGTGTCTCATGATTTCGTTTTAGGCACAAGAAAAGCTACATTTTCAGATTGTTAGTTCTCTCAACTCTAAAGCTTAGCAAAACATTTAGGATAAGACATCTGAATGACGATACACCTACATTAGTCTTAAAATTATTTGAAACTGTGTGCAATGGAGCAATGTGTAATAAACACCATGCTGAAGGATACGATGCACAACTCAGTCCAGAATTGAACTCCATAACTTCTGATACTATTCCCACTACTATACGCATAAGTCTACGTGAATGATATTTGTTAAATATATATATATTTTAATTTAAACCTTTTATTTAGAAAGAGATTATATCTGTGATACCGGTAGCATAACCCGTACGTAATCTTCTCATATCGAACCACCCACTTTAGTCTTAGTTAATTCACGGCATTAATGCTTATATCCTTTTCATAATTTACTGAGTTTCTACAGCACTTCAGCAGACAGGGGTCAATATAATAAGTTATGCTTCAGGCAATTGTTAAGGTAAATGTGCTTATAGTTGTCCTTGAGTAGGTCACATATTTCTCTACTGAATTATCGAGGAGCGTTCACCTCCGAATGACTGCGTGATGTTGCTACGACTTTGATATATTGGTTTTGGTAAAAAAAAAAGCAAAATATAAAGTAAAATGAAGCTCATGAGACGGAGTTTCACAGGGGTCACACTTTTGGTCTATTGCACTGACTCTACTGATTCTTTTTGCTTTTTAACATCTTTACCTACGTCATCGCGTTTACTGTTCCTTCAGTGGTGTGGCGCCTAACCTCTTTTTACATGGAAAACCATTTACAATGATTTATGGATGTGATATATAAATACTTTATGCCAACATCATTGCTTATCTGAATTAGTGCAGGTATGTAGAAAATGTAAAATGAATTATGGCCAAAAACTATCCCTGCTATATAGCATTTGAAAAGGCAAATCTGCTATGCGATTCGCTTATTTAATGCAACCATGATTTTCTCATGCATGTCAAATTTCATGCATGTGACACGGAAAAAAGAAATCTTAAGAGAATGAAGTATTTCTAATGATATTTTACCAATTTCATGTCGCCCACCTCCACGTCCTCCTCCTCGTCGTTGTCATTATCATCATCATCATCAATCATCATTATGGCTTTGATTTTTGTGATCTGCGCTAAAGTAGATACATTGTCCCTAACGAAAAGTTGAAATATGAATTCATTGGTATTTTAACTCTTTTTGATAGCATTGCGAGCATTGACCGCTGAGACTGCGTCTATTCTTAATACCGAAAATATTTAGAAATATATATGCAGAATCGTAAAGAATCCAGAAATTTAGATTCAAAGTTTTAGTGTAATCAGCATTCAGTTGGGGTTTTACATTCTTTATTTTCTTATTCTGTTTCAGCCAGGAGGAAAGCTAAAAATATATTTGTTTTAATATTCTCGAAGATAATGCAATACTAGCATGAATTACAAACGAAATAGGAGAGATACTATTGTTAGTTATATATATATATGTACACGGACACGAGTGCAAAGATACAATGCTGAATGGAATATATCTATATAGAAAAGTACAAGATATTTTTGTCAGTAAGAACAAACAAATAAAATCTAGTGCGTGTCTACTTTTTAGTATAATGATTATAATATATATATGTAAGACAAATATACCCATTGTGAAGCCCGTGTATGATTGGTCCCGATTGTGCTACTGTACTTTTGCATATTTTTCAAAGCTACTGGGTAACCATATGACGAACAAGCTTCGTTATTCTGTATGAATTTAGAAACATCTGACAGGCAGCGATAATAGTACAGAAATTTGCATATATAGAATAAAGGCTCTTCAACTTGTTATACAACCGAGAAGTGAGATATATTTCAACAATGAAATCTGGAAACTATTAAACATAATTCTGTTTTTCCTACTCTTGTGAAATTTTCACTGTCTAAAGCTAGTTATTAGATAAATCAACCGAGATTACTAGAACTAAATTGATATTGCATAAATATGTTGTGCAATTATATATCTCTAAATAACTAATATATGTGATTGTAATTGACGCTGTCAGAAAAAGAAGCACTCTCTCACGAAATTCTACATGTTTACGGTGGGATACTTCACAATATATATAAATATATGTTAACAGACAGACAGACAGACACACATACACACACACATATATATATTAGTATATAACGGACTCTGCCGTCGTTAGACGACGTATTAGTGCACAATTTCGACCGAACCGACGTGGGTTTTTCCTCCCGTGAGTTTTGTCATTTGTCTACCTAAATTGTGTTATTTAAAAATTATTATGTTTTTTTTTGTGTTTAATCGACTCTCAGCCTGCTTAGCAGGGGAAAAGTCGAGTCAAGAAAATTCACCTTTAAGGGGCAAATTGTTCATCTTTGCAACTTTATCTCGTGTAATTTATTTACACATTTTTGAAATTATAACTTCCTGCCAAAACGCAGACAACGCCCCCAATATCAACAAACTCAACGAGATGTACCATGAAATGCTTCCTGTTCTTCCCTATCACAAATAGAGGAAATAAACACAGAAAAAAACCCCGACATAGACATTATATGCAACAAAAGACACCCAAATGTACAACAACGAACAAGAAAAGGAACTGAACAAACGAAACCGACGTGGGTTCGCATCGTTGGCAACTATAAACCAGGAAAACCTAATAATTAACCAACTTGATCTAGAAAAATATATAAGCTTAGCAAAGCGTGAAGAAAATAACATAAATTCAACCCCACCCGGTGATATAATGCAACAGACCGCCAGGTAAACAATAAAATTTAAATCACTTTCACTAAAAACGAAAAAAGGTGAGCATATGCCAAAAGAAACCATAGAAAAATGCCTGCAGCCAATTTGAAGCGCTAACAAATACGTAACAAGAGTGAAAATGTAAGGCACTGTGGAGGTAAAGTTCGCTTCCGAAGAAGAAGCAGAAGAACCTTCCACAGTGCCTTTGAAAACCAACGAACTGGTGCTACTTATATGGGTAAATGCACACCTAAAATAAAAATTGGGGAGATCCTACAAGAAACTTGGTGAGGCTGTTCGTGGCAGCTGTATCACACGATTTCGAAAGTAGCGTATACATATTGCAGGTCACGAAGCTGTACGAACACAACTGGTGGGGACAAGGCCTCAAAATAATAATACATGCCACACAACAGGACCTCGAAATGATACCCGACTTAATAAAATTACCAAATGGCACAGCTCTCTGACTAATGGTGGAGGGCCACATGCCTATATGTTAAAAATGTGGACAAAAGAACCACATTAGAAGCACTTGCGAATTGGACAATCCAGAAACGGGCCACCCTCCACCAGACGTACCTCCAAATCAACTGCCTAAGGAGACCAACGCCAACCCGATACCACCAACAAGCCCAGCTCCAAGACACAAACAAGACTCCGACGGATAACACCATCAAACAAAACCCCACACCATCCAGCACAAACACTACTACAAAATGGCAAGATGATTCCACAACACAGCAAGAATGGGAAGAAGGAAAATGAAAAACACTTCCCCAACCCACTCCACCCCACAGACACACACCACAATGCAACCCTCCACCCCACGAACACCGGAACCTCATACTCCAGAATCTGTCATCAACATCACGGCAATCAACAAAAGAAACACACATTTAACAAAACACATAAACAAAAAGCCTCGCCTATTCACCTTTCAACGCCCCCTCCTCGCATTCACAAATTCCTGAACACATCCAGTTAATAACACTCGACTGTCATTCATATACGGAATTGAAAGAAGAATATCCTGGAACTTAATTAACGACGCCCCACAAGCCACGACCAGAGGGGAGGATAAAACCATAACCTTCTACAATCTCCAAAACTCATCCAAGAACGCTACACCGGGAGAGGAGGATATATCCATCCCCATCACCAAGTAAGTAATTAATTCTATTCATCATGGCTGCGTTCAAGTTTGACAGTGTGAATGTGCGTGGTCTGGGATCGTATTGGAAGAAGCGCGCTTGCTGAATGATCTCAGCTCATGGGATTTGGTTTCGTAGTTACCCGTGTCACAAGCTCTTCCGCCTCTCTTCCATGGTTATGAGATCTACCTATCTCCAAGCCAGCCTAGAGGAGGCGGAGGTATTTTGATTTTACAATATGAACATTTATATTCAACTTTAATTTGTTGGGTTATTCAGGCTCATCCATATTTAATTGTTTGATACACTATTAATAATACTGAAATACATAACACTTCGATGTTTTTGTTTTAGTTTGACTTTGGATGAAGTTGCTCTCCTTCTTCCTCCCACATATCCTCAGATGCCGCTGCGATTCAAGACTGATGACCTTAACAATCCGCATGACATGAACTTGTACTGAATATGAAAGACTCTTTGAAGAGAGTGCAACATATGTCTGTTAGTGTGGTACATGAGGAAAGGGACGTCGTAGGTGACAGTAAGTGAAATTAAGTACTAAACCGGCACGGATGTAAGACTGGATAGATTTGGTAGAATCAATGTTTACAGAGGACAACATTATAAGAGAGAGAGTAGTAAAATGTTGAAGAGGATTTTGGAATGATTTTCTTTATGAATGACATTACGTGACCATTCTCTGAATTCGGCATATGATTTATCTCAAGGTAGCTGAAGTGATTTATTATTACATTGATGCACATATTAGAGCATTCCGAATGCGTATTGGAAGTAGATACTGATGGATATGAATCTAAACATAGCGAAAACATTTATGCATTTAATTATATAACAAAACGTAATTGCAATTCCTTATTCTGATCGACTACAAAACCATACAGACCTATCCACCACCTTCGCTATTTGTTTAATTCATAATAATTCACAAATGTAATTTATTGAGAGTTAATATTTACTTTTCTTCATTACATTTGCATTGACATTAAACTAGAAGGCTTTCTCTTACTGTATTAGATGATTCCTTACTAATAGAAAAAAGTACCAGTATTGAAATATGCAAGTATTTTCAAAACAAATACAATGATTCAATTATTTCCGGCCTTGATAAAAGATCTTCTTTCTATAAAATTCCTGCATTATATTATACAAAGCTTCGGTATTGTCTGTACTACAATAAAATAAACAACACGTCACCATGGTGGTCCCAATGATGCACACAAACATTCTGATCATCAGCGTAAGCATAATCCTGATAATCGATACCATCATCAATGTCACCACCACCAGCAAGAGCAACAGATATGGGATTAGATGCTGACATGTCTTCTCTTATGTCAGCAAATAACCGAGTTCTGATAGTGTTATTCACTCAGTAGATAAATGACGAGGCAGATATGTAGTGAAACCGTGTAATCTGGTTTTTCGGGAGATGGGAAATGCTATTTCGGGTTCACTTTTACAAAGCATGAATTTCTTTACACAAACTTTAGTTCAGACTAATGCTCTCACACAAAAATATCTCACCATAAAATCTTCCAAAACTGCGCCTATCGCAAGTTATAATTGATATTTTCTTCACTATCCTATTCATCATCATCATGATCATCATCAGCATCATCATCATCATCATCGTCGTCTGCATCATCATCATGGATATCGTCATCTTCATCATTACCGTCATCATCGGCATCATCGTCATCGTCGTCGTCTACATTATCATCATCATCATCATCATCATCATCATCATCATTACCCCCACCACCATTATCATCATCATGATCATCATCAACAGCAACAACAACAACAATAAGAAGAACAACAGCAATACGAATGAGATCCTTAACATCAATATAGTATATTCAATAGTAATTCAATAAATGTGTAAATTGCAACAACTAAGACTGCCATCCTTTCAACATGTCTTTCTCTGTTTTAATACGTAATTTCAACATAGTTTTCTTAAACATCACTTGAAGTAGCAATAACAAATGTAACTTGGAATGGTTATCAAATTACAACACGTTGAAATATCTATTTATGCAGAAGTGTTATCGTATAATAAATACATATAAAATAAAAGAAATATATTTGTAAAATAATGGTGTCCACGTTAAAAAAAAAAATACATGAGTCACACATAAAGCGCTATATTTTCAATTAATTTTTAATTGTTTCATTAACTATAAGTTGTTGCGAGCTGTAAAGTATATTTTCTAAAAGTCTGTCGTTTTCGTTAATCTCAAGCTGGTAAATTTCTTATATCAGGTCTAAGAGACATTTACTTCGCTATAAATGTTTTTTTTTCTCGTTTCGTTTCTCATTCTCCTCTTACCTCTTTCTACATACGCACTTATGTATACGAGGGGAAGTCAAAACTTATCCGCACTATAACCATAACATATTTTTAATATTGTCACACTGCCTTCTGCGCACGCATGCTTATACTTGGTACTATTATGGTCGACTATTGTCGATAGAGCGCCACCGAAATAACTCAGCGTACACAACTGCCAGCTCTACCTTAAAAAAAAAATGCACATCTCCCAAAATCCTGTAATGTCCATTAAGAAGGAATACGATGTATCGTATCGCTCTCACCAGAGAGATATGGTAATTTTCACAATTCTGATTGCCGACAACCCGGATATACCTCTTCAGTATTTTTTTTTCCTTTTTTTCTTCTCTCTTTTTTCTCTTACTTGTTTCACCCCTCACTACCCTTGTTTCATCTCTTACTACCTAATCTACCTTCCTCTAAATTGAAATAGCTGCTATCTTACCCCTCCTTCTAGAAAGAAGAACAAATAGAATATATAAAAATTAAATTCCTGTTTTGTTCACTAGACTGTTGATTAATAGCCCAGTCAAGATGGCATTTCTTCATCTCCTACTCTTGTATATGCACACTTTCCAAAATGACTTTCTGAAATGAATTTCCATTATGCAGCTCAGGCGTACGTTTTCATTGCACATCTTATGTGGTGTTCTCACTACATAAATAAATGAAGTTTGTACGAAAAGTACGTACTGCTATAACCTAATGCATTTTTGTTGCTTTTCCTCAAATATATATATATATGTGTGTGTGTGTGTGTGTGTGTGTGTGTGTGTGTGTGTGTGTGTGTGTGTGTGTGTGTGTGTGTGTGTGTATTTGTGTGTCTGTGTGTGTGCATGTATAAGTAGGTGTTTTCGTATATATATATATATATATATATATATATATATATATATATATATATAATGAAGTTTTCAGAGATCTGGATGTTTGCACATATACAAATATCTATTAACATGTCACATGTTTTTACAAATCACATTTACGCGCTTTCATCTACTCTAACAGATTCTTCAGATTTAAATTTTGTGAAGGAATTTGTCTCTTTTTGTAGTATTAGTGAATGGGTTGGGGTGGAGAGAGTGAGGGGGAAGGATTAATATGGGGTGTATAGGTAGGGAAAGAGGGAGAGGAATGAGAAGATAGTGGAGGGAGAAAATGAGAGTGTGTGTGTTTGTGTGTGTGTATGCGTGCGTGTGTATGTGTGTGTGCCTGTGTATCTTAAAGGAAGCGTTTTGAGCAAGAGACAAACAGATGCTTACTTTGGTTCAGCAAGCCCACCAGAGAGTCTGAAAGAAAAACGTTTTCAAAGTGAAAAAATGTGTATTTTTTTCTTAATGTTAATGGAAAATGGAAGGAAAGAAAAGAAGGAAGAAAGGAAAATGTGTTTATATCTATACAGTTGGTCAGTTCTTTCAATAGAACTTAACAAGTTGATTCTTGGTCTGTAAAAATGGCAAGACTAGGTGGTTATTCTAAGGGAGGTCTGTTTTGATGAGGAATAATGGAAGTTATTTTTCAAAAAATTGTCTGGACTTATTATCATCCTCATCATTGTCCAATACTTGATTCCCATGCCGGTATCAGTTGGAAAATCTGGATGCAAGAATGTTTTTATTTATGTATATACATACAGACACACATATGCATATATCTTAGGTTTCCAGATGGGTTTATAAGGACGTTGATGTGATTTTCATATTTGCAGCCATTCAGTTTGGGGGAGAATTTTGCTATGACATGTTATTCCATATTTTTTCTGAAGAAGGTGCCATTCCTTGAGCATTTATAGAAGGAAAACATCTTGAATCTTTCTTCTCCACATGATTCTAAGCGTTTACTAAGGGGAATTTTTTGTAGCTCTCCCTGTCGTATATGTTGTCGGTGAATTCTGGTTTGTTGTTAATAAATATTGTTAATAAATGTTGTTTATTCAGATCTCTGAATACCTTATTCCTTCTAATAGGAGGAATTTCAACCATGTTTCGTGGTCTGCTACCACAACAGCTCCTTTATAGGATCCAGTTAGCTGAAGACATCATCAGGAGGAACCACGTCCGGTTTCGGCCCCTACTCCTCTACCGTTTTGACGTGGCGGGGCCCCTCCTTTCGGAGGTGTCTTCAGCTCTGGTGTTGGGTGCATGTCTTCTTTCTTCTATTCCCTGGCCTCTTCGATGCAGCATCAACGAGTATCAGCGTCCGACTGATCGTCGTGTCAAGTTCCCCTTTTTATATCTGCTGCTAGGCTCCAGCAGGCAGCCCCAGCTAGTTCTCACGTGACACTGTCTAAATTTCCCGCTGCTAGGGTCCAGTAGGCAGTACCAGCAAGTTGTCACATGACACTGTCTAAACTTCCCGCTGCTAGGCTCCAGCAAGTAGCTCCAGCAAGTTGTCACATGACACTGTCTGAACTTTAACTGACAATGGAGGGCGCGAAGCCACTTCAGTGTCAGCCTGTCTCACCTAGACTTGTTATGACTTTCAAGCCATATTCGGTCTTCCCGCTTCAGCCATATATAGAAGCTGGCTTTTTCGACCGCCTCCTGTATCCTCCTTATCAGTTTTCTAAGTTCCGAGTTTGAAAACGCAAATCTTCTCTTGAATAGCGTTGTCATTTTTCTTTCAATGAAGCCTCTAGCCCCCACTGCCAGACGGTAGTACCCGACAGTCCATCCCTGTTCTCTGCACTCTTCGATTAGTTTTTCATATGTCTTCTTTCGTTTCTCTGCATTGTCGATGTTTTCTTCCCATGGTACTGTCAGTTCTAGCAAGATTCCTATTCTCTGTTCTGTGTCACATATGACTAAGTCTGGTCTTTTTGTTGTTTTTATAAGTGGAAAAATTGCTAGACTTCCCAAATCCGTGGCCAGCTCCCAGTATCCCTTCCATCTTTCGTCTATCTCATATATTTTATTTGGAGGCCTGATCTTATGTCCTTTTCCCTCCTTCTGGAAGTATATTTTCCTGCGTTTTTCCACTTTGGGGTACTCTCCTCTGTTGTATCCCTCGATCTTCTCCTTGAGTGCTGCACTTATGACGCCAAGGACTTGATTATGGCGCCATGTATACCTTGCCAGTGCTAGTCTGCAGTTTGACAGAACGTGTCTCACCGTCGCTTTCTCCCCGCATCCACATTCATCGGTTGTTTTTATGTTCCACCGAACTAAGTTCGCCGGTGAGGGTAGAACGTCGAAGGTAGACTTGATCAGGAAGGCTCTTCTTGCTTGTTCCCAAGCCCAAAGTTCCTTCCATGAGATTCTGCGACTGACCACGTTTTCCTCACATCTCAGGCACTGCCCCTGTTGACTGCATTGCACCAAATGTACATTCCGCCTTTCTTCTTCCTCCTTTCTCACTTCGTGTACCACTGCCTCTTTCATCTCTTTTACACTGCTCTTGCAAAATGGCCTGAAACTGCTCGTCCCTAGGCCCGCTCTTGCTTCTTGCGTTGCTCCAACTATATCGGCATGTTTTAGTATTCCGATCGCCCTGTTTACTGCCTCTTCCGCATTCCATTTCCTCCCTGTTCGTACCTTTGGAGGGTTTTCTCGGATGCTCTGATCTTTTGAATACCTTAGCATCATTACTGTCCTCGCCTTTCCTGCTTTATATTCCTCGGTGATCGATGCTATTGGAAGTTGCAGCACGGGTTTTCCATATAGTGCAGTTGTATTGAGTGGTTTCGGCAGACCAAGCCATTTCCTGATAAACACACTGCATCTTTGTTCTATCCTTTCTACTCTACTCAAGGCTATTTCGTACATTTGCAATGGCCACATTATCCTTGGGTACAGTCCAAATTGCAGTATCCAACATTTGAATTTTCTCGGCAGTGTTGTTCTGTCAATTGCCTTCAATCCTTGTTCTACTAACTCGTGTGTCTCTTTCCCTTGATTCTTATCATTTAATAAGTCTCTATACCATCTGCCGAGACACTTTACTGGTTGTTCGTTCACCGTTGGTATGTCTTCACCTCCTATCCTGAATTTCACTTCTTCTTGCACTCCTTCTAATATATAATATCTGTACATCCCCTTTTTATATCTGCTGCTAGGCTCCAGCAGGCAGCCCCAGCTAGTTGTCACGTGACACTGTCTAAATTTCCCGCTGCTAGGGTCCAGTAGGCAGCACCAGCAAGTTGTCACATGACACTGTCTAAACTTCCCGCTGCTAGGCTCCAGCAAGTAACTCCAGCAAGTTGTCACATGACACTGTCTGAACTTTAACTGACAATGGAGGGCGCGAAGCCACTTCAGTGTCAGCCTGTCTCACCTAGACTTGTTATGACTTTCAAACCATATTCGGTCTTCCCGTTTCAGCCATATATAGAAGCTGGCTTTTTCGACCGCCTCCTGTATCCTCCTTATCAGTTTTCTAAGTTCCGAGTTTGAAAACGCAAATCTTCTCTTGAATAGCGTTGTCATTTTTCTTTCAATGAAGCTTCTAGCCCCCACTGCCAGATGGTAGTACCCGACAGTCCATCCCTGTTCTCTGCACTCTTCGATTAGTCTTTCATATCTCTTCTTTCGTTTCTCTGCATTGTCGATGTTTTCTTCCCATGGTACTGTCAGTTCTAGCAAGATTCCTATTCTCTGTTCTATAAGAGATATATATATATATATATATATATATATATATATATATATATATATATATATATATATATATATATATATATATATATTCTTAAAATTAATATAGGGTAGCAAAATTATAGAATTTTTTTTTCTACCAGTGGCGTAGCATGTATACAAAATAAATAGACATATTTGTCATATAAAATTAGTGTACATTTAAACATAAAAGTAGGCGAGCCTTACAAGATCCCCTTACATGCTGGAAGGAACAGTCGAAAGTACAAACCACAGTTAAGAGCAATTTCGAAGGGAATAAAAAATAAAAATAAGCATAAAAACATTTACCATGTAAATATATTTTTTTTTCCATTCCCTTCGAAATTGCTCTTAACTCTGATTTGGATTTTTGACTGTTCCTTCTAGCCTGTAAGGTGACTTGTTAAAGGTCACCTCTTTTTTTGTTTAAATGCACACTAATTATATATATATATATATATATATATATATATATATATATATATGAGAGAGAGATAGGTTATATTACATGTCTGAGCGATATATAAACTCTAGCGATACGGAGTCGTAACATATATTTGCTAGGGGAGATCATCGCTCCCATCACTTGCCTTACGTGACACACACACACACACACACACACACACACACACACACACACACACACACACACACACACACACACACACACACACACACACACACACACACACACACACATATATATATATATATATATATATATATATATATATATATATATATATATATATATATATATATATATATATATATATATATATATATATATATATATATATAGAGAGAGAGAGAGAGAGAGAGAGAGAGAGAGAGAGAGAGAGAGAGAGATTATTTAGAGCTTGTTAATATTAACAATAACTCACATTAATATACAGATGGGAAGATGTAGTGCTCGTTGTGACCTATATTCAAAATAATAATTTCATGTAGGCAACACGAGGGAAGACTAAAAGAACACATTTGAAATACACATTAGAAACCAATATAAATATATATATCCTCTATAAAAGGGAAATAAAATTCCAGAATACATAATTATATATAAATAGACAAATGTTGGTGCAATAAATAAAACACGATTGAATTTAACAAAAAATTATTTTGTATGTAGATTTAAATCTATAATACTTTACTATGACGAAAATTGAATTTTTTTTCTTGAGAGGATTAAGCATAAACAGACATATTAAAAACAATGACAGAAAAAATATAAAAATCACATCTACGGGCAGTTTCAGAGATGTGCCAAGGAATATGGCATATTTCATATTATTAATCATGACACTCCCATCATCAAGATGTTATACAAAGTTCGTAAACACATCTACATACCAAGACCGATCTTTTGAATACTTAATCCTCTCAAGAAAAAACAAATTGTCATCATACTAAAGTATTATAATTTTAAATGTACTTATAAAAGACACATTTCTTAAATTCAGTCGTGTTTTGTGTATAGCATCGACATTTATCTATTTATATATATCTATGTATTCTGGAATTTTATTTTCATTTTATAGAGAATATATGTATTGATATAGGTTTCTGATGTGTATTTTAATTTTGTTCTTTTATACTTCGACTGTGTTGCCTCCATGAGAATATTATTATTATTATTATTATTCAGTAGTTTTATTTTTATAACGTGCTTTCACTTCACTACCGAGCGCAGCTCTGTGCGCCTTGGGTATGTGCTGTGGTTTGCTGTGGTGCTCTTATGTTTACTGTATTGAAAGTGTTTTGCGTAGAATGTGTGCAGTACCCAGTAGTGCAATTTTCTGTATGTTATATATATTTGTAAGTCCTGCTATTTTTGTTATGTATTTGTCTGAATATTTTTTTATTATACCTAAGGCACCTACTATGATAGGAATTGTTTCTGTTTTTAGATTCCACATTCGAGTTATCTCTATTTCCAGGTCTTTGTATTTTGAAAGTTTTTCCATTTCTTTTAGAGAAACGTTGTCATCTGCTGGTATTGATACATCAATTAGAAAGCATTTTTTTTCTTCATGATCTTTGACAACTATATCTGGTCTATTTGCCTTAATTTCTCTATCTGTGTGTATTGGCATATTATTATTATTATTATTATTATTATTATTATTATTATTATTATTTATATATATATATATATATATATATATATATATATATATATATATATATATATGTTGGACAAATGAGGAATGTCAACTGAAAAATTAAAATGTTAGCAAACGTAAGCTGTAATAATAACGCATCATATTACCGAAAATTGTCAACAACTGAAACAGGCTTAAAACAAAATATTATTAGCAGTGAAGCAACAGGAATAAAACACACTATTAATGATAAGAAACATTTAAGGAAACGAAATGAAAACTGTGTATTGCTGGTATCACATAAAGTCTAATGTCGTGCAATTTTCTGTAAATGTGCACCCGGGCCATTCTCTGAAGACCTATTTCATGAACAGAAAAATTGTAAGGGAAGCCATATGAGTCCTAAAAATTAATTACTGGGAAATGTTGAAATAATAAACAGTTGTCATAGATATCAAACAAGATTATTCATTAAAAGGTGATCTCAGTAAAATGTGTGAACTCATTCCTTACATTTGTTGCCATGCAAAGTATTAGATTCTTCGGAGAGGTTGCATTTGTTTTCCCCTTGAATTGTAATAACGATTGTAAATTTAATCGCACTTAGGTTAGAATTTAGTGGCCGTAGTTTGATAAATCTAGTAGACTGAATGACGAATAA
This sequence comes from Octopus bimaculoides, assembly GCF_046866305.1. Taxonomy (NCBI): domain Eukaryota; kingdom Metazoa; phylum Mollusca; class Cephalopoda; order Octopoda; family Octopodidae; genus Octopus; species Octopus bimaculoides. The sequence goes on along the minus strand of NC_142930.1, from coordinate 42,549,277 downwards.
ATATTACGTTGCTCAAGGCTGAATATGATGCGATTAGAAATCAGTTGCAAAGTTGATGCGGACATTTGGTGTGCAAGATATTGTGCGTATTGAACTAGTACCACTGAATCCATGCTTATGTTTCTGATTTTCTTACTTACGTTTGTAGATGCATGATTCTTTTTAAGCTATTGTATATTGTCCCTTTCATAGTTATTATTCTAGTAAATAATCAGAAAATCCTTATTTTGGTTCCGTTGTCAAGTGCATATGCCACAAATTGTATATGCGCTCTTTCTGTTATTAATCCGTGTTACATATTCTTCAATGACATATGTTTGTTCAAAGTTTCTAATGAAAATATTATAAATTGTATTTGATGATTTGAAATTGATTATTAAATTGTTGATGTATTACAGAGAAAAAGTGATACTTCTTCATTTAACTCAGGACACATCTTGCAATTATTTCACGTTTGTTACTCATAATTTATGTATCGGTGATTATTTAAAGAGTTGATGTCATTCATGTTATTATACAACATATTTTTTATATAACACTTGCGTCAGAAGAAACATTTTAATCCTCCTGATTTGAATGTATAGTTTCTTTGTTTTGCGTAACCATAGCTGATTCGATTTTATTTTCCTGCAAATTTATTGAGAAGAATTTGACCCCCAACTAAAAATTGTAACGAATAATAGTCGCAGAATATTAATTTAGAATTTGAATTATTTAATTGGAATGAAGTATAGTGATGACGATAATGATAAATTTAACAACAAACGAGGCAACTTTTTGTGAATGAAGATCTTGAAATCGTTGATTAACTCTTTGTTCATTAACACTTTTTTTGCATTGTGGCCAGTTTGACATGCTCACGCTTTCTTTGGGAATTTTCTGCAACTTCTTTTATTTTAATTCACTGTTGGTGATTGTAACTAGATCAAATATCGAATTTTAAGCATTTTGAAAATCTTAGATATTCTGCTATGCACTCCTAGGTACTTTATAATTAATCTACAGTAATTGTTGTTCCTATGAGTAGAGAATGATTTGTTATCCTATAATTGCTAATAATTTTTATTAAAGTAGGGATAACGTCGGTATTCATTTGCGTAAGTTTAAATATAGTAAAGTAGTGCGAATAAGCCTGGAAGAAATGATTGCAAATATAATCTAATTTTGCATCAAGTCTGTGTTCTTTTTGTTGCACGGTCTTTATTTAGAAATTCATCTCATGCATTCATAATTAACATTTAGCAATGCAAAACACTAGGACGTGTACAAAGAATTAGAATTTAAAAAATGAAAAATGTTTATATTTTCTTCCGTAATGAAGTAGCTTCACAATCATAGTAGAACCTACAGAATCGACAAACTGTAAAGTCATTCAGGTTATTGGTTTGCCTTTTGCATTGCAACTCCATCTGCATTATTTGTTGTAAATGAACTCCTGTGTCATTGTTAGTCATATTTGTTTACGAGCATTGTCAGATTTTAGTTCTTACTTCATTTTGAGTTGTTATTCTTATGTATTGATTTATATAATGAATGAATGAAAAATAGGTATGTTTAGTGGAAAACTGAAATGTAGTAAAGGGAACTGAATTTGAAAAGAAATATTGTATTAGAAATGAATGAAAAATATGCATCTAAAATAAAACTCCCGGTCAGATGCGCTCGCCCTTTGACAAATATTGTATTTACGTTTGTTTACTTCATTGGGCTTCGGTTCCATAGTTATATGATTGCTGGAAGAAAAAGTGTAATATTGCATTCTTACTTTTCGAGACTGAAAGGGAGATCGAGGGAAAGAAAGAGAGAGAGAGGGAGGGGGAGAGGAAGAGAATAAAGAGTAGAATATATATATATATGTATATATATATATATATATATATATATATATATATATATATATATATATATATATATATATATATATATCTTCAAATGTGAATTAGAAGCAGCGTGTGTGTTGTTAACATTATCGAAAACACACAATGTTCGCCAGTCTCCTCAAATTTGACGCGGTGGAGATGACTCTCTCAAAGGGCCACGTAAGAAAACACCTGATATCAAAGTCATAGACAAGTGAGACAACTCACCCTAAGTAACATTTACAAGCGATGGACATCAATGCCTTCGACTATGACATCCAGGTTTTTCAACCCCGAAAATTTGAGCGAATCATCTTCTCCGCGTCAGTTCGCAGTCGACTAGTAAATAGGCAAAGTTCATACATTATGTATCTGTGTCAAATAATTCTTAAAACACTCATTTTACTTCTAACTCATATTTAAATTTATTCTTTCGTATGCAGATGCGTTTTACGCTATCTTACATATAGTCATGAATAGGCTGTTCGGTTTGCCTCCGGCTTGCTTCCAGTACGTGATGTAGATAAACTACAACAATGGAAAAACATTAAAATCTCTCACTCGATGAGTTTTGTCGCCTTTCTACGACTATGAATTTTAGGTGTTTTAGCACCCGGCGAATTGAGTATGTCTGTGGGGAGGTGCGTCCTGCGGGTGAGTGTGTTTGTCTGTGTGTCTGTGAATGTAGGGGTGCATTTGTGTATGTCTGTATGTCTATACTGCTGGCATCATCATTAACGTTATTATTATTGTTATTGTTCAGTAGTTTTATTTTTATAACGTGCTTTCACTTCACTACCGAGCGCAGCTCTGTGCGCCTTGGCTATGTGCTGTGGTTTGTTGTGGTGCTCTTATGGTTACTGTATTGAAAGTGTTTTGCGTAGAATGTGTGCAGTACCCAGTAGTACAATTTTCTGTATGTTATATATATTTGTAAGTCCTGGTGTTTTTGTTATGTATTTGTCTGAATATTTTTTTATTATACCTAAGGCACCTACTATGAGAAACGATGTCATCTGCTGGTATTGATATATCAATTAGAAAGCATTTTTTTCTTCATGATCTTTGACAACTATATCTGGTCTATTGGCCTTAATTTCTCTATCTGTGTGTATTGGCATATCCCAGAGTATGGTTGCTTTCTCGTTTTCTGTGACCTTTTCTGGCGTGTGTTTATACCATCTTTTTTCTGTTGTTATTCCATAGTGTTGGCATAGCTTCCAGTGTATATAGGTCCCAGCTCTGTCGTGTCTGTGAATATATTCCTTCTTAGCCAGGACTGGGCAGCCAGAGATAATATGATTTATTGTTTCTTGTCCATCTCCACATATTCTACAGTTACTTGTTATATTTCTTTTCATTATGTGTTTTTGGTAATTTCTGGTGGGGAGGCTTTGGTCTTGTGCAGCAATTAAAAATCCTTCTATTATTATTATTATTATTATCATTATTATTATTATTATTATTATTATTATTATTATTATTATTATTATTATTATTATTATTATTATTATTATTATTATTATTATTATCGCGCAGTATACTATATCGTGAGGGTATTGATTGAAGATATTGTGTCTACCGGGGCAGGGTTTTGTATTGTTTGTCAAGTCACAATAATGACCTCAGACAGACATTATTTTACGCAATATGTGGGTAATTCAAAGATTTTTCAGATTTTTTTTCAGATTGAGTTGTATTAAATCCAATGCTTCGGTGACAATAGGGATAAACTTTGTTTCACTTACGTAGCTACCACATGTTAGCGATCTCAATTCTCAAGTCTCCAGATTTATCAACAATTTCTCTTTCTTTCATAATAATATGTTAATCTCCTACCACTGCCACGTCAATTATCAGGCACTCTTGTTTGTCCCTCTTAAAGCTTACTGTATCTGACGTTCGGTGCTCTAACACCTTATCTGTCTGGAAGTCAAAGTCCCAGAGGATTTTTGCCTTCCCCTTTTCGTCCATTACATTTTCCGGTGTACGTTGGTATCGGGCACACCTAGCCTCATATCCATACATACAGCATAGTAGCCAGTAGCTCTTTTGGGCTACCTTGTCGTGTCTAAGCTTGTACTCGTTCTGGGCAAGACATTCATAAACACTAACGATGTAAGTTGCGCTTTCGATCCTCTTCGCACACATTCTTCGTAGGTCCGTTGCACATGTGTTGTATATATTCTTTCTCACTGAGTTGGTCTTCAATTCCTGGTCCTAGGCAGCGACGATTAGGCTTTCAGTATTCGTTTTAGTTGACCCTTGTTGAGTCACCTCCATGCTGCTTCCTTTTCAATATTAAACTATCTCGTCTATAGTATACTCTTTTTATCTTCTGCTTCATATGTGTGTGTTGTATCGTACCTAGTTCATTGCGTCCTAAGTATTTGTACGTTTGCCTTAGGTCTAATCCTCTTATTTCATAGACTTTATCTAGTGTGAAGTTGCTACTCCTAACTAGTTTTTCCTCATTTGACGGTTACTTTGGCACATTTTTCTAAGTCAAATTTCATATTTATTTCTTCGGTAAATACATGCAGTGCCTGTAGTATTGTTACCAGCTATTATTATTATTATTATTATTATTATTATTATTATTATTATTATTATTATTATTATTATTATTATTTTCATCATCATCATCATCATCATCATCATCATCATCATCATCATCATCATCATCATCATCATCATTATTATTATTGTTCTTATTGTTGTAGTTACTGTTGCTGCTGATGTTGTTGTTGTTATATATAACACGTAGGTTATTGATGATGGAAAGCGTCAGATGTCCAAGGCCAGCGGATAATGTCACACTTGTTTACTGGTTATGTTTTTCAGCCATGTTGGTAGTTGAATGCTGATACTTCGAAGTGCACCAAGTACTATTAATATCACACATTTTTTTGCACGGTTATGGAAGCATGACCAGTACAACATTATTATTATTATTATTATTATTATTATTATTATTATTATTATTATTATTATTATTATTATTAATAATAATAATAATAATAATAATAATAATAATAATCTGCATGTTTGCTACAATCACTCGCCGAGACTCACGCAGCATCTTAGGGCGAGTGAAGGATAAGAAATTTGACAGTAGGACTGAAAGCTTAGGCGGAGTGGCAGTGGTAGCAGCGAAATATCTGTATGTAATACAACGCATACATTTAAATCGATAGGGTTTTCCTGAGGATGTGGGCTGTATATTCTTTTGGAATGCTCTGAGGTATGGTTCTCCTGTAATATTATCTAGATGTTTCTAGGGCACCTACAATAACAGGAACAGTTCACGCTTGAAAATGCCACAGGTGTCTTGATTTTGTAGTGTTTTTACGTTCTTCTCCTTCTTCTTCTTCTTCTTCTTCTTCTTCTTCTTCTTCTTCTTCTTCTTCTTCTTCTTTCCGATCATGGACTGTACGGTATTGTCAACGAGGGCCAGTAAATTTTGTACACGTAAGAAATAAATTGCTGCAGTGTCATTTTGACACTTGATATTGTCTTCTCCTCTAATACTATAGGAGTGAATGCAACAAAGTTGCCGAGGATCCGATGATGAAAATGCATCATTTTCCTCATTTTCACTTCCAACATATTTAAGTTAACATCATTTCCGAGAGGTCTAAACTGAAACAAGATTCACGGGATATTTTACGGTCAAATCAATAAATTATTTTAAACTCTAAGTATGAGAATGGAACTTGCACATTGAATGGGAGTTAAATGTCTTATGAAAGAAAATTGGTATGCGATTTCAAATAACACCTGAGATAAAATCTAACTTATTTTCAAATGTCTCAACTTTAAATAAGTATATATTGATATCAAATGTATTTTGCATTATATCTGTCAGATCAGTAACAATACGGAAAGGCAATTACAATTCACATAAAAAATATACTTATAATATATACATATGCGCTTTCCATTCCGAAATTACTTATTCAAAAACTTATATATTTAAAATTTTTGTAAGCCACTTCAAATACAATGCCAGCGAGAAAATAATTTATACTGTCAGAACTTTACGTTTAAATATATACATTGTAAATTATTCATTAAGCTGTATGACAATTTTGTATCATTTCAAAAGCATTCGAATTTAAAAATGAAAAGTTTTATAATGCACTAGATTATAAAAGTTTAATATCTTTACAATTATGAAGTACTTTTTCTCGTCTATGCCGTTTTAAACTCTTACTATATATGTAAATGTTTAAATATTATTATGACACCAATCCGAGTCTCTCTGTCTCTGTATGTCTGTCTGTTCCTCTCTATCTCTCTCTCTTTCTCTCTCTCTCTCTCTCTCTCTCTCTCTCTCTCTCTCTCTCTCTCTCTCTCTCTCTCTCCCGTCGGTTTCGACGTACAAGAACTCGAGAAACTACACTCCCTTTCTCAATCATAATGATTATATTGAATATATATATAATTAGCAGTAGGTTTTCATTGCATTTCGCAACAAGTGTGTTTTTGGGAGCTAATATGGCTGTTTCGCACAGCCAATTCAGGTTTTGGTAGTTTGCGTGCAGATCGGGAAAAAACAGCAGTGGTAATGTCGTCCACAGTATCCATAGGTGTGTCCACGTGTGAGACAATTATCTCTCCAGCTGCATCGGAGGGACCTTTACCATCACCAACGGTAAGAAGTTGCTTAGAGAAGTCGCCTGATAAGTTGTCGCCGAAAAGCTGGACCCTCGTTTGTTGTAAGAGTCAAAATTGTCACGTCCTGCCACAGGGAAGATAACGTAATGCAAGCCATTACAGCGTCGGCTCTGGTGCCTTTTGGAATTATGGGTAGGGTTTGTCTGAAATCACCAGACAGAAGGAGGGAAACGCCTCTCATGGGGCTAATGCAGACCTGGATCTCTTTTGGGGTTCTGTCCAGTGCATCAAAGGATCCTTTATGTACCATGGTGCATTCGTCCCAAAAAATGAGCTGGCACTTTCGCAGCACTTCTGCTTTTACTGAGTCTTTTGTAATATTGCAGTTGGCTGAGTTGGACGCAGAAGCATTGAACGACAGTTTGAAGTTCGAATGAGCCATCCTACCCACGAGCAGTAGAGTCGTGGCAATTCCGGAAGAAGCAATAGCTACAGTGATCCCCTTTTGCTGGCGTATTTTTGCTGGGAGGAGTTTAGTCACGAATATTTTACCAGTTCCCCTTGGGGCGTCTGAAAAGAAAATGCAAACACACACACAAACACACATACATACATACGCATATATATATGTGTATGTATATATATATATATATATATATATATATATATATATATATATATATATATATAGCAGAAAGAGAAAGGGAGAGAGAGAAAGCGAGACAAAGAGGAGAATTGTAATATTTATCTGCTGTATGTGCTTGCAAAAAAAAAAAAAAATAGCCAGAAAAAGAATGTGCGTGTGAAATATTTGGACAAATAAAATGAGAAAGCTAAAGTGACAAACACCTCCATGTTGCTGTGTGTTTCTGAATTGAAATCTCGGCGTTGTTAACTAGTTTCACTTAATGATGTGTCGGAAATATACGAGGGTAAATTAAATTTAGTGTAGAACTTTCTTCAACGATTTTGTAGTTGTTATAATTTTTTAAAAAGCGAATAAATGAAGAAATTATGAAAAATTCCTAATGTAATTTATTAATGTCACTTTTTATAAACTTTTACAAATATATTAGAATATAATGCGTCGCAGAAAACTTATATCAGATATATTCATTAGCATATGTTCTGATCCGATAAAGCAAATTATACCTACAAATATTCAGTCGAAAAACAGTGTATATGAAGGCAGTCATTGGGCAGTTTCTCTTAACACTTGTATTCCAGCTTATCACAAACACAGTATTTCCCTGTACAGGGAGAGAGCTTCAAAATTCGCTAACTCCGAACGTAAATTATTCTTTGCAGTCTCTTTGAAGGCAGCGGAAAATGATTGATATGCAATTTTAAAGCGTTAAACAATTTCCCACTTTTGACACATGAATCGACTATGTATCCCCAATTTATGTTCTGTGCTAGCGAAGTAAATAAATAAATACTTATTTCCCTTTAATATAATCATACAATACTTGTTTTTATATTATAATTGAATGCATTTTATCAATATTTTAATTGAATATATCTGAAAGATATTTTGAGAAATTGGTTTCCATGGTGGCAACAATATCGAGTACATTTTAACAACCAGATTCTTGTGCGCAACGATCGAACGAAGGTATAATTGTCGACGGATTTTTCGTGAACTTCTTAGCTGATCGACACATGCTACTGCAACTAGCGTATTCAAGATTTCCTGCATTAATTCTTTCTAAGTCTACATATGGAGATTTAGTTTCGTGCAGCGCTTTAAACTGAAATTTTCGATCATCTTTCAGATTTTGAATTGCGCTAAATCTATAGTTTTGGCACTGTTTCTTCAAAATGTTGTAAAATGTATTATTAGCAGCACAAGCAGGGGCTCTAATACATTCCCCAGTCTCACCATCAAAGAAATTCATCTTAGTACTTGTAGCTTGGGCACAGTCAATTGGCAAGCAATTATCATTGTTGCATATCCAGCCAGTATATTTCCGACCCGAATGCTGGAGCTTATACCCTGACCCCTGTGACTTATCTACGATAGGTGACTCGTCTTCCGCTGACGTAACTCTTGTTTTAAACGGAAGCATACAGGAAATCACTGATCCTGCTTTCTCGCTTATAACATCAAACTTACAACGACCTTTGAACTGATAATTGTCTAGCATTAAATGAACGCTAGCATATAACAGAGTTACTGTTGCACTTTCTTCTGGATTTATTTTGTATTTACGTTTCCCGATTAAAACAATAGAAACACAGCGATCCGTTTGACTTACTCTCTCAGTTGCCATTTGAAATTTTTTGGCGCAACATTTGGTTTTTATCGTAAGAAAAACAGGTTTGGCTATATTGTTCCTTATTTCTAATTCAAATATAATTACAGGGCTCTGAGGTGCCAACGATTTTGCATCAGATCTAATAATTTCAAACGGTGTTTTTGACCCTGCGTCCGCATATCGAGTGAATCTGTTTTTTGCCGGTTCCTTGTACTCAAAACGATTATCACGAATATGGTATGGTTTGTGGGTATTTTTTTTCCCTGCCCTACACATGTTCGCTGATACATATTTCACAATCAAAACAATTAGGAGAAATCTGAAATATGTACAAAACATAACTTGTAATTGGTGTATGGAATTCTTTTAATGTTTCTAATACTTCTGAAGCTAATGACGTCATTATATTACTTATGTCGCAAAATATAGTAAACATCACGTGGTAAATGTGATTCTCATTCACTGATCTTTTTCGTTCTTTTTCCTTCTCATTCTGACTGTTTGTGTGTATATGTAAGTATATACATACTTGCAAATGTATATGTATGTATGTACACACACACACACACATGCGCACACACACCCACACACACACACACACACACATATATATATATATATATACATACATATATATATATATATATATATATATATATATATATATATATATATATATATATATATATGTATATATATATATATATATATATGTATATATATATATATATATATGTATATATATATATATATATATATATATATATATATATATATATATATATATATATAAAAGCATGTATGTATATAAGTGTGTAAGTGTATATGTGTGTGTGTGCGTGAATATGAGTGTGTGACTAGGTGTGTCTGAGTGAGAATGCGAGTATGCATGTGTGTTTTTCTTTCTCTAATACTTCCTTTTTCTGTCTTTCACTATGGACCTTATTTCGATGTTTCTTTACTCCCCAAGCACGGTGATTTATTTTAAGCAGGAACTTAAAAAGATGAGTCGCCCATTTGCTCTATATTCTGCGTGTAATTTCACTCTGCATACAATTCATGGATCTTCTTCAAAGTGAAGAATATCCATGCTTTTTTATCCAGCAGGCACACCATCATGTATACATTACTACATGGTGTAAGACTACCGGCACTCAGTCCCAAACCGGCAACAATAGTGTGTGGGTGTGTGTGGTAATAATTTTTTTAACAACGACGTGGCTTCGTGATCAATCAAATTGCGTGAATCCTTGGGCAAGTGTCTTGTATTAAAGCTCTCTTATTGCTTGCATGCCCATCATTTAATACAAAGGAACTGGCGTATAACGAGAAAATACTTTGAAATTAAGGTACCCCTGATATATGAATACTATCGGAATAAAACACGTTTCACGTAAATCGGACCACAGATTCCCGAGAAACGCATTTGTTGGTGGTATTTATTTCCGTAAATGTATGCTGTAAAACCTAGAGTTATTGCCCTTTACGGAGAAGGCTGGATAGCTTTGTTGGTATAACTACAGATATGTACCTCACCGATTTTATTGCCTCATAACTTCCAGAAAAAAATGATACTTTATAATGAAACTTTCAACAAATACCACCTAGATGCTGTGGAGTCAGTATCTATAGGGATTTACCGGTAAGAAATTTCTGAGGGGGCGGGGCAAGGAGTTTCGGAAAATTCACATGAACCACATTTTTTCCATTATAAATTTCAGGATAATTGGATTTCTGTTAATGAAATTTTATACCAATACTTTTCAAACGACATAGTTTACGAGTGTAAAGAAAATTGTAGGGAAATTTTTTTCGGATTTGGTGTGGAGAGGAGTTTCGAAAAAAATTAGTTTCGTATCAGGAAGACCAAATAATTTGAAACTATGTTTAGACGGGGATTTTCCCTATTGTTTTTAATTCACGACAGTATTCGAAATGATGTTCGTGTAGGGTGCATATTTCTGTGAAAATGTCTGAAATTCCTCACCATCCCACTCCGGACGGATTTTGGCCAATATTTTCTATGAACTTGAACACCATTGGAGGAGCATTTTCGATATGAAAAAAGAAGTTGTAAATATTTTCAAAGGAAAGGGTACACGATGCAAGGGATATTTCACAATTATTTCTAGCACATCTCAAACCTCCCTCGTTCTTCCTTCTCACATATATTGATGTTTTCTCAATAGTTTTCTCCCATTAAATACATTTTATGAAATAGCGATACCGAAGTAACACACGCATGGTCCGTTGTAAGTTATATTTTTACCCCCACCTCCATCAAGTGAAGACGTGTGCGCGTATAGAAAAAAAATACCATTTTCTCATAGAAAAGTATGCTATTAAAACGAATTATCGTTTACGTACCACTGTGGATAGATTCCAGCAACAACCTTATCAGGATCTCCAGTATTTTGACTTATAAGCAAAAACAATCAGGGCAGGGAGTGAGATTGCAAAATGAATATAATTTTTCAGACTTTTTTTATTGCATATAAAATGCTTTATGAGGAGAAAAAATATTGACAAACATCAACACGTTCAAGAGTAAGAAAGAAACGAGGAGGGTTTCTTCGGATGTGCTAGAAACAACTACAAAATCTCCATTAAATCACTGACTTTTCTCACTGGAAATATTACATTTTTTAAAAGTATGTTACCGATAAGGCTCCTCCAATGGTTTTCAAGTGCAAAAAAAAAAAAAAAAAGTCCAAATTCCGTCCGCAGGGAAATGATGAGAGGGTGTTGTACTAAAGAAAATTAAAAAGAAGAAATTTCATAAGAAGATGTTCTCCGCCCACATCATTTCCTATAAATCCCCGTCAAAACGGAGTAGTTCCAACATATTTGGTCTTGCTGATCCGAAAGTCCGTTTTTTTCGAAACTTCTCTCCCCACCACCTCGGAAGAAATTTTCTCCGCAAATTTTCTAAGAGTAATGAATTTATGAGGCAACAGATTCGGGGTTGGGTATACATCTATACTAAGGCCAGTTTTGTTTGCTTGCAGGCGTGCGTGATTGCCTGTAATTTAATATAGCCAAAACAGAGCACAATGAGAAAATACTCCGAAAGTATCATAACCCTGAAATGGAAAAATTGTTTCCATTAATTTTATGTTTACGTTATATGACAATTCCTTTTGCATGTTTGTAGAAGTGTGCACATATACCATAAATAAATGGTTTTACTGCAGTTCAAGTTTATCGTGGAAGTTCCATTTCTATTAGATGCTGTAAATAATCAATAAAACCTCAAACATGAACTTGTTAACCAGACCTATGGTGACACGAACGAAGTGAAATGTTTAAATGAATCATCATAACTTTCATTTCAATGGAGTGTTGACATCAGCTTCAATTGTATATAAACTGAACCGTCAGTGACCCAACGTGTCTTCTAATATATATACGTGTGTGTGTGTGTGTGTGTTTGTGTGTATACATATACATTACATATGTAGGTATATAATGAGTGTGTATGTGTGCGTGCGTGTGTGTATACATTAATACATATATATATGTGTGTGTGTGTGTGTGTGTGTGTGTGTGCGTGTTATTTGTATTTGTTTTGGGCCCTCACAACTGTATGAGATCTGCTGTTGCTCAGTTTACATCCCAGTAACGTCGCGGTTCTGTAAGAAGGCACATCTAGATTAAGTACCAGTCTTAAAAGAATAACTACAGTTGTGGATTTGTTTCACTAAATTCTTCAAGACAGTATTCCGGGATGGTTGCTGTCGAATGACACGAAAATATGGAAGACAAAAGATTAAACTAACATACACCCATACACAAAACAGACACAGCAGCTCAAAATATCCATATATTTCATAAGGAATGATCCATTAATGATTTCTGCAATTGCTTTATTTGTTAATTAACTGCAAAATGATGATTACGTTATCACAGATCGTGTGATTTTCAGTTTAGTTCCAAAACCATTTACTATAATGTTTCTTTTCTTCGGAATACAATATAGTCATGGTAACCCATTACACTCCCTCGAAACAATTCTATGGCTGTTAAAAATTAAAACATGAGCATTCTGTCATATTTTTCTTCCAAAATTTTCCGATTTGATCAACATAATTTGTCCCCTACGGGTGAATAAGGGACAAAGAAAATGCAAATATTTTATTGTTATGAATCATAATAATAAATATAACGGTTATTTCGTTGTAATGTCACTATAATAGTGATGCCATTTTACATGTGTTATCGTCATCACAATTTTATATTAAACTGTTTATACTTCATGTGTATGAAGGTGTTAGTGATGTACCTTCCTCTCTGTTTTCCTTGCCTATTGGCGTTAACTAAATCTAGCAGCAACATGAGGTTAATTCTCAGCCCCAGTAAATGCAAGGTATACCTAACCGAGTCTAAATTATCTACCTTATTAAATGCTCTACTATCTTTTAATAAATAACATTGCATTAGCTATTTCAATAGATAAGTAAGTTCTGTATTAAATAAAGGATGAATTCGTTCATAATACTCTGCTACTTTACCGCCACTTACTAAATTTAGCATACCGGCAAACAAATTACTTATTAGCTAAATTTCAGGGCAATTGCAACGTAAGGAAATTCTTATCACTGTTCCATTTCAAAACCCTTACTGAATTCATACATTACTTAATAGCTTTACAACTAACCCTATTTTAAAATCCAATCTAGTGCAGGTCCATTACGAAGACTTCTTTGAATTGATATATTATGTAATGTCGTTTCAACTAACCCTGATTTAAAATTCAATCTATGGCTACTTTTCAGATGTAATAAAATGATTTAATTGATTCTATTATACAGCGTTCATCAGGAAGATTATCGCTTCATCTATACTAATATGCTTAGATATTTCCTGGTTGTAGTTCGTTTAAAGAAAAGCATTCATCTGATTACAGGAAAGTATTACACGTAATCACTACAATTCCTCAAATCTCTCTCTCTCTCTCTCTCTCTCTCTCTCTCTCTCTCACTCACACACACACACACACACACACACACACACACACGTGCACTTACACACGCAAAAACACTCTCTCTCTCTCTCACACACTCCATCTCTCTCTAACACACACACACAAATATATACATATACACAGGCCCAAGCATTCAATTAGGAATGTTAACTGCATGGCAGTGATAATACTCTGATTCCAGCTATTGCTAATTTCTGCATCGTGTCTTCATTTTCAAGCAGAAAGGACCATGTTGCAAGATTAATTATTCTATGCATCTCACATGTCTAGTTAAGAGATTTTGTTTGAAATGCAACCAGAAATCATGTTACTTTAGGTGTATGATGATAGTACCCATCTGCATTGTTCGTTGAAGAATAAATGCCATGTAGCTTTAATCCACTCGAAAGGAGATGTGCTTTGTTTAAAAATAAATATTCTTTGACCTCATAGCTTTGACCACAGTTATCCATATTATGAACAGCAAAATTATTATGAAGCATCTTTACAAATGGCAATTATATTTTGATTTCTTCAACGAAGAATAGCTGTCCATATCACGCTTGGCACATTAAAATTAACTCAGAATTTGATATATTTTTTTTTTCACTTTGTCTTGACACTTCAGACTATATCTCCATTCCAAAGTTCTCTTCCAGATTTGGTTAAGACTGCATTTGTTAATGCATCAGGTAATTTAAATTTCTCAATTTTTGATTACTGATGTGTATTACAATTAATTGTCTCTGTTTCAGAAGTAATTCCCACGCACACACATTTACACGCAAAACAAAGAAATTAGAGGAAATTTCCTTCCATGGTGATGATGCTACCTTGAGAGCTGTTTATTTTTCTGTTATGTATTTGCCTCTTACCTTTCCCATAACGTCGGTACATATAACTTATGCCGTCATGTCAAACGAAATGACATCCATTGTCCAGTCGCCTGCGCATTTCCCTGTCTTCATTCATGTTTTGCTAGGTTTCCTGCAGTAACTGTTGAACTTATGTCGAATAAGGTCTGCTTCTCTTTCTCTTACACTGCACTAGTTTCCTTAGCGATATTTCATGGAAAAATTAATTGTCACTTCGTCTATGAAAAACTGTCTTCCAACATTTATGTCTGCGTTGGTTAACGGTTTTGTTTAATTTAGATATATTAACAAAAAATATGTAATATCCTTTTGTAGAAAGTTATGTCTGACTGCACGGCCAATGATAGTTACAATCTGGTGGTTTGGATATAACACAAAATATCATTAGCATAGCTTACCAATAAATTACACTTATTTTCCGAGCCTTTACCACCAAGCCTCTTCCGTATTTTTCTTCTTCTTCTTCTTCTTCTTCTTCTTCTTCTTCTTCTTCTTCTTCTTCTTCTTCTTCTTCTTCTTCTTCTTCTTCTTCTTCTACTATTACTACCGCTACTACTACTACTACTACTACTACTAGAATTATAGTATTAGAGTCTCAATAGCGTTTTAATATAATTATATTATATGCTGCCCAGTGTTTGAGTGGCCATCATAAAGAAAATTTCCTCATAGACCACATATAAATATGCGATAGGAATGAAATTCCTTCGAGTAATGCCATAAAACCGGTATAGCGCAATGATAATCTACGTATGCGACATATTTATCGTTTGACACTCTACATTTTGAATTGCCCACTAAAACGCATGATACTTGAAAATCAATTAATGTCCTCAATAGTTACAAGTTTGTAAATGCAGAGAAAATTGCTGTCGTCCATGAACGTGCAGTGACAAATTATGTTTCAAATAAAGGCTTAATATTTGTCAAACATATTTTTAATAAATTATATTAGCTACAGCATTATGAGCATTCATAAAACAAACACACAGAGCCATCGATGATGAAGTGCATTGCGAGTTTCGCAGGCTGACTATGAATGAGTGAGTCTATGATACGTTGCATTGTTAATTTCAGTTCTTTTTATTAATAAATGCATGTTTTATTTCCAGGTAAACTGGAATCTGATTGTTGAAAACAGTCTTCAGACATAACTATTAGCGATTTCTCTTCAAAACGGACAAAAGTATGCATCATGGTGTATGTGCTGATAAATGGTTTAGCTCGCAAGATCATTCATGATGAAATGCTTGCTACATTAGCGGATGACACTTGAGTCTTATCAACAATGCAAAATTGGGCAGCGAAATTGTGGAGGAGAATGGAGATACTTGAAGATGGCCCGAGCTCTGGAGGTCCTGCAACTGCCAACAACGAGTAAAACATTAATCGCGTTCGACACAGGCATATAAAAGAAGGCTATAATTCAAATAGTCAATGACATTTGCGATTACCGTGAAAGAGTTGAAAATATTCTTGTGGTAACGAGTGTTTCTGCTCGATGGATTTTATGTCATCTGAAATCTGATCAAGTGTGCACCAGTGCTAATCACAATACGTGAAAACCTGACATAAGTTGACACAGATCTGGCTGGTTTCCTTGAACTTTCCTAAATTAGAAAGTGCGTTCGGTTCATCATTTTGACCCAGAGACAAAGAGACAATTCATGCAGTACGAACACCCTCTCCTCACCTACTCCAAAGAAGGCTAACGTCGTTTTATCTGCGGGAAGTTGATGGGCTCAGTTTTTTGAGATGCAACAAAAAGGCATTGTGTTTATTGACTCTCTTCAAAAGGAACACATCATCAGTGAAGAGTTCTATAACAAGTTACTGGGGCAGTTATGAATTATTAAACGTTTTGGATAGCGGACATATGATCTGTCTATAGATAGACTTCGCTTCAGAAGCTGTGATCTTATATTTGGCCAGATGAGTGAGAGTGGCGTATTTTACGATCAATAGATTACCAAGCATCTGGGTTATCAAAACCAAACGGTTATGACAAAAAGGATCATATTTACTCAGGACGATGCTCCAGCACACAAGTCCCTGGTTTCAAGGGCTGGTGTGATTCACTGGATTTGGACTATTTAGTCATCATCCGTATTCTCCTTATTAGAACCCGTCTGATTATGAATGGTTCTTCAACATGAAAATGCACTTGCCTGGGAACAAGTATCATTGGGGAAGAGTCATATTTAATATTGATGACGTCTTTGACCAACAAGATGAAAGAGTCTTCAGTAACAGGATACATGCATTGCAACACTGATGAAAGATGTACGTTTATCGCAAGGGGAACTATGCTAAGAATAACTGTTATGTGGTTACATCTCATGGGAATATTTTGTTCAGCCTAAGAACTTTTCAGCCGACCCTCGAATATGCAGGTATTTTTTAAATGTTGAATATATATTTTCTTCGGTTTTGCGTGTTATAATAACAAAAGGCGGTGCGTGGATTTTGATTTAGCGTTATACATTTATAGTTTGAGGACTGTATTAAAATTCTCGATTGCGAGATAAGCCACTCTCGCTTATATGACTCAATCTTTAGTAACGGCTTCTTACGCAAAGTGTTTTAACAGACAGATCGCGTGTGTTCGCAAGCCAAAAGTTTTAACAATTGATGAGTAATCGAGAAAATCGATACGATAGGAAATAAGAATTCCCTGCCAAATACAACTGTAAATTTGTAAAAGAACCTTACAAATAAAGTATATAGGTAAGAGATTAGAGGGATGGGTTAAAAATACAAAGAGAGAAATAAAAGTCAAGTGAAGATGAGAGAGATGCAGGAGGAAGAAATCACGATCAAGCATTGTTCATTGACAGAACTTGATAAACGGAACAAAGATGGAAAAGAAGCACGAAATCTAGAGACAGTCGATCAAAGCAATGCTGTTGACCAAGATATAGAGCTTTCGATCATATCTGGATTGCTAATCTCTAATCGAAACATCTATTTTCAACTAAGGGAACCGCAGATTCGTATCATGCGGCTCCACCCCAGTATATTTTCATGGATGTATTTCTTACTTGCACTCCGTCATCACTGATGTGCTCTACTGTTGAGCCTCTGTTTGGCTGTTTCCGCGCAAGAAACTGCATTAAAGGCATGCTTTTATAATATTTCCAGTTGAAGGTTAAACAGAAATTTCATTTAAACGACTATTGCCAATAACATACCTCTATTTCAAATAAGTTATGTAATTGTAACAACCGAAATTGTTGTTCTTGCATTGTTTTCGTTACAGAGAAAAATATACCCAAGTTTTGTCATATTTACACGTACATTGAAAGAGGAACTTATCTTATGATAAAGAAATAAATTGCTAGATTTGGTACATATGATACTGCAACAAATTTACTTGAATGAATAAACAGAAGGCCGATGGAAATATAATTTTCAGAGGAGAATTGGAACCAAACTTGAGAAAATGACGATATATCAGAGTGTACTGGGTTGTTTACCACCGCTACGATGCATGCGCGCACGCAACCCACACCTATATATGTATGTTAAGGAAGAGAGAGAGAGAGAGAGAGAGAGAGAGAGAGAGAGAGAGACATTGGAAGAGAGAGTGAGAGAGAGAGGAGGAAGAGAGAAAAGGAAAGACAAAGGGAAAATAGAGAGCTGAGTATGCAAACAGACAGGACTGGCCTAAGATAACGTCAATAACCATTGAAACACAGATTAGTGAAAATTTACCGAATATATGTAGCATTAAATACATTTATTCCTACGGTAATGTATTAACATTAAAAGTATTGCATTGCATATAAAAGCAATTTCTGATTATAAAAATACGTTATATATATTAAATATATTTAGCTATTGTACTCTGGCTGGCTATCTGCAGCATTCTGACATAATAATATATTGTAAGATATTAATATTAAGATTGGAGTCTCTTATCGCCACAAGAGTCGCACCTCGAGAAGAACTCGTTATCAATAAGCTATTTATAATCGTACTAGTATCAACCAGTTCATACATCGTGATAGTATTGTGAATGGAGACAAAAAAAATTGGATTGCGACCGATATTGGGTTTTAAATAATAGTGAAAGACTTTCACAGACAAAATAATTTATAATAATAACGAGGATGATGATGATGATGATGATAATAATATGTCCTGATGCAGTATCAGGCTGTGGCTCTCATTATCTTAACTGAATAGAAGTGTTATGACGTACATTGATTTGTCTCGATATAAAGATGCACTGCAACAAATATTCAGCTTAGTACCACAGATTTGTTTCTCGGTTGTTTGACCATAACCACTTGAGCATGTCCCATAGTGACTGACAATGTGTGCAACTCCGATCATGAGCAGAAGAAGTAGAACATCATGACCATGTATTTAAAAGGAATTCTTTTGGATTTGGATAATTCACCTCTGGAAACGGTTATTTCATTCAACATCATCAAACGGCCCTTTTCCAGGGACATTTTGAGGAGGGGGGGGCTACTCGATCTGAAAAAAATTCTAAGTGGATCCCACATGTAAGATCATGTGCTGGTTGTCTTGGTATGGGATCATTATGTCAAAATATATGGTTGTGATGCATGTGCATAGTGTAACCTTATCAGATTGGTAGTTATGACGAGTATACTGGGATTTGTATATTTTATCCCAGTGTCAATTTGATGGCATGCACTGCACTAGAACGGCTATTATTGGAAGTAAGAAGGTCAAGTTTGTGTACCATGAAAGAGCGCAAAGATAAAGCACTCTACAAGAAATCGAAAACGAATGAAACTGAAAATAGGTAGGTAAAGAAAAGAATGCATGGTCAATTTCATGGGTATGTTGAAGATAAGACAGACAAAGAAAAAAGATGGCTGTGGATGACTAAAAGTGATTTAAATTGGAAACGGAGGCTCTTATCTGTGCTGCCCGAGAGAAAGTACTTAAACAAACTACATAAAACACAGAATAGACAACACATCAGAAAATGGTAAGTGCAGAATCTGTGGAGAAAAAGGGGAAACCATATTGCATATTACCAGCCAATCTATGCCACTAGCCTAGAAGGAATATAAGAGACGCCATGAAAATATAGCAAGGATTGTCAATTGGACACTTTGAAATAAGTATGGATTTGACGGAGAAAAAAATTCGTACGACCACAAACCTGACAGCATCGTCGAAAATAAAAAAAAAAAACATCAAGAACATATGGGACTTTATGATTCAGTGTGACCATGACATAGAGAATAGGAAGACTGATATAGTATTAATTGAGATAGAAAACAAGCTATGCTGGATCATAGATATAGCATGCTCAGCTGAAAACAAGATATGCGATATGGAAGAAAGAAAAGTCGAGAGATATGACAGGTTAGTTTGGGAAGTTAAGCAGTTGTGGTCGATGAAAAACGTAGCTGTAGTACCAATAATTGTCGGAGCCCTGGGAACAGTGAGCAAAAGTCTCGTGAGGTACGTTGAACAAATATGGAATGCAGTAAGGATGGAGCACTTGCAGAAAATAGCACTGCTTGGAACCGCCCGAATACTCCGGAAGGTGCTCGAAAAATAGGTGTTACCATAGTTAACTGGTAGTGAACAGCTGACACCACAGTGCATCTCCAGCATTAGAAGCTGTGCAAAGGCAATGATGAGGATAATGATTTCATTTATTTATCACGAGGGCGAAAGATGAGGGGACAATACAGAGACAGACATAAATTGTGGTGGTTTACATATAATAATGAAATGGTAAATTAAAAAAAACGTACACAATATACACTGGGAAAGAGGAGACATATGCATAACGTAAATCGGTACAAAAAAGATAGAGAGGATGATATAGACGTAGCCCTCCTGATAGAGGAAGCCTCTAGGAGTAAGCGAGAAACCACACCGTCCGAGATTTCCCTAAAACCCTTGGAGCAAGTACTCTCTCCGATTCCTACTCTCCAACTCACATATGTACACTTAGAGAGCTACCATCCACTAATGCAATTTTCGCTAAATTCGATAAATTCACTCGAGGACAGCACTTCCCTCTCTACTCTCAATCTCCTTTTCAAATGAAACTTGAAAAAGTCAACGAGAACTCTACCGAAGAGGAATGTGTCTGTCCTCATGCCTTTCAGCCTTGTCCACCAAACAACCTCTCGATTGGAGGAGAGCGGCACTGCAATTATCACTACAGCCTCGAACGACAGGCGAATCTGTCCCACACGTGATACTAGCTGTTCAACGTAACCCCACAAGCCAGCAATACCTGGACACTGAACGGGCGCTTGCAGAACGGTTTCATCATTCTGCGCGCACCTGGAACAAGTCCGTATGACAACGTATCCGTGCCTGTAGAGCTTGTCTCGAACTGGTAGCACGCCCACCCTGGTAGCGCTGCCAAGCCAAGGACATCTGAAAATCATCCATGGTAGTTCCAGACCGGAAAGTCTTCCGGATTAGACGAACCAGTTCATTCTCGTTGGCGCCCAGAGTTTCCCGAAAACGTCGTTTCAATTCTCCGCCACAAATCCTCTAACAATTTCTAAAGCGGAACATCCACCGATCCCATTTACCGGCTGTTAGAGGGTTGTGAGCGCCTGACGAGATTCTAGGTGCCAGGCACCCAGCTTCAGTCTTTTGTTCACTCAAGACTGCATCTCCGGCAAGGAGACAAGCTCCGGAAGGACGAGCCTCACAGACGGAGTCTACACATAATCACCTCTTAGAAATTAATGCAGGTGACGCAGCCTAAGCGCACGTCTATACATTAATAGCCACGGTATACCTAATCCGCTACTCAGAGAATGCTGGCAACAGCCTGACCTTCTGGCCATTGGAACGCGTACCTTCCACAAGAATTTAAATAAAATACACTCCAACCTGGTCAAGCCGTAAGCAGGACAAGGCACGACGATCAGGCGACAAATGATAACGGAGGCGATGTAAGCATTCGCTACCTCTGTAGTCAGGATGGTTATATTGGGCTTCGTATATTTTTACCCCAGTGTCATTTTGATATCATGCGCTGCTCTTTCACTCAGTACTACTACTACTACTACTACTACTACTACTACTACTACTACTAATAATAATAATAATAATAATAATAATAATAAGAATAAGAAGAAGAATAAGAAGAAGAATAAGAATAAGAAGAAGAAGAAGAGAAGAGCGCCAGCCTTGATAGCGATTGGACATGTTCCTCGCTGCTCTGTCCATTCAGT